>NC_056733.1:1744241452-1744306452 GCF_019279795.1 Protopterus annectens
TTGTGAGTTGTCGGTGTTGTGTGTTTTCGGTTATTTGGGGTCGGTGTTGTGTGTCGGTTCGGTTATTTAAAGTAGACCCATATATATATATATATATATATATATATATATATATATATATATATATATTGGTGAATGGGATGCCAGCTATGGAAATGTAAGAGCAAGTTTGAATAAGTGGGTTTTCTGTACAAGTGGGAAGTAAAGATTTTTTTTTTTATTATAGTCCTTTTTAATGGTGACATCAAGATAATTAAGACTATTTTTTCCATTATCATAGTAAACCTCAAAAATGGAGCTGTTCTCCTCTCCATCTTTCCAAAATAAGACTAGGTCATCAAGATAACATCCATAAAAAAATCATCCCATTGAGATAACACCACATTTGCAAATGCAGGGGAGCAGCAGGTCCACATCGTTACCCCCCGTCTTTGCTTGAACAATTGCCCTTCGCAACTTAAAACATTGTTCTCAAGAACTAATTCCACACAAGTACTCAATGTAAGAATTGTATTGTGTTACATAGAGGTGTTAACAGAAATAGTCATAAAACCATTCTAAACCTTGCTCATGGGTTATTACAGAGAACAAATCATGTATATCTATTGTCGGGTCTATATTATTAGAACAAAGTTTTACAACTTCAAACACCATATGGGTGACACCATATGAGTGAAGTTGTAAAACATCGAAACCAAAATAAAAAATGTAAAAACAAAAGAAAAACCTACCTGATCGCTCTGAGCAGGGGGGGGGGCAAGCCCCCCCACACCCCCCACTACTTATATACCAACTCCGAGAATGCACTATGTTGAAGTAAAGGGAAGAATTCCCTATGGCTATCTCCGTTCATACTGGCAAGGTTTTAAATATTCGACCCTTTGGTGTCGCCCATATGGTGTTTGAATATTTAAAACTTCTTTCTTATAATATAGACCCCTATTGTCACCATCAACAAATTGTCATCATAACTTTCTTGTTTAATTTTACCAAGAAAGTCCCACGAGTCTTTAAACAAGGTAGCTTGGTGGTCAATGACATGTCTGACTCTAGCATCAATAAACTTTGCTATACAAAAGGCCTTTGATGCCTTCGCATCAACAATGGGACGTGGGGGGGGGGGGTTGTAGTAGATTTGTGTATTTTATGGATTCCGAAAATTGTAGGAATCCTGGGATGTGGTATCTCCAAAAACTCATGCTCATCTAAATTAATTTGTCCATTCAGCAATAGTTCATTCAAGGTTAAGTCTATGTTGTTATAAGCAATGTTTAACTCATTACGAGAGACTTCAATGTAAGTGTCACTGTAAAGTACATCAAATATCCTGCTGATGTAATGTCCAAAATCCATAACAAGCCCCCCCCCCCCCAATCCGGTTTCATGACCCTGATTTCATTGTTGGCTAGAATGTCCCGCAAGAGTGTTGTTGCTTCCACTGTTAAATTACTCATCTGGGATTTGTTAAACCACTGAGCTAGACTTCTAATTTCCTTTTCACATAGCCCCTCAAACATTTGCACCATAGGATGGGTTGGGGGGATACAAGTGCTTTGTCTTTTTATCTGGGTCACAGGAGCCCTCATACTTTGTCCAGTAGGAAAAAAAGGCTAAATTCAATTTCCTGGTGAAAATTCTAAGTTGTAAAACAGTGTCCACCACATTAGCTTTTCAAGCTGGCAAAAAATTAAGGCACTTCTCAAACAGGTTTGCCCACTTGGCACTGACCCTTACCTGATAAATTAAATATATTAAGGTCACCTACTGTGTTTCGAATAATAACACAATTGTTGTCTGTCTGGGCCATGTCCCCTACTTCTGGTTCTATCTGTAATGAGAGGGTCCCTGTCTTACTCCTCTCCTCCCTCTCTGTTGCCTTTGGTAACCCTCAACCATATCTCCAGTTCCCTTGTCCCCCTTTCCTCTAGTTAATCAATCGTTCCGATCTCCTCAGAGGTGGGGTCCCTAAAGGGTCTTCAATGTCCATTTGATTATTATCCATATCCTCAATTACTATGTCTTCCTCAATATTATCACTTCTATCATAAATTCTGCCTTGTTGTCCTAGTTGGGGGGGGGGGGTCAGGGTATGCTTTCCCATGTTGTAGTCAAATTTATCCCTATCTTTTCTGTTTTTCAATTCAGTAAGCTCATTACTAACAGCTTGAAAAGCACTATAAAAATCCTTACTTTTCTGTTGAAAAAACAAATCATTGTTAATACTAACATCCAACGTATTAATGTCACTTATAAGCAAAGACACTTTTCTGTTATTATCAGCAATGAGTAATTCCAATAACTCACAACCTTGCCTGTTGAACAATTTAATTAAGTCCTTGTGCAGCTGTGAGTTCTTCACTAGTCCTGTGGGATATTTCCACGTGCAGCCCTTTCGGCACTTGCTCCCATTTCAAGCACTCAAGTAAATAACAATTTTCCACTTGTAACTTTTTGTACTTGAAAACAGTCTTTAAAAGGTTTTATCCGATTATCCAAGCCCCCAATGTTCATACCCACATTTGCATTGTTTCCCCAAGCCACGTCCTTTCTGAGCCACTGTTCAACTGAAAATGCTGCCATGACATTGCCAGAGCTTCTAGGCCCTCCACACCAATAGGAATCCATGCTGCCGACGTTGGAATTTAAAGAAACAGCTCCTCTTTGAGCTCCACTGTCCAGACTACTAGTTCTATGGGCAGGAGTGATGAAAGACTGCTCCAATTAATGTGAAGGAAGACTGAACCCTCTATTAGCCATGTCATTATATTACATTGTATTACAATACTGATAATCTTTAAAATTAGCATGCTGCATTTCAGAATGTTTGTACAGTAATTAGAATACCTACATGGATATATTCCCTAAAATCTTAAATATTTTGTTTTACTGATTACATTGCACTAGACATGAATAAACTCCTAACTAGAATGATAAATGCTCCTAACTTTTAAAATAAAAATGTTTCCCATCTGTATCATTACTGTGTTTTTTAACCACTTGTTGTTGTATCTTTCGGCTTTTCCTGGTTAGGGGTTGCCACAGCGGAACTCTGGTCCGCTAATGACTGGCAGTAGATTTTGATGTACCGACTTGCCAGGCCTGACGCACAACCTTCAATGAAGGTACGCCCATTCACGCATGTCTCCACACAGAAGACACTTTAGCTGAGAATCGAACAGGACAACGTCTTACTGTGAGGCGACAACGCTACCACAGCACCACCACCACCGCAGCTACTTTCATTTACTGCCAATTACCTATTTCATCTTTTGCGAGGTCACATTTCCAAGACAGTCAAAGCTTACTCTAGTACTCAGTGGGTGCAAAGCTATAACACTATTGAAGTAAGGCAACTATTAAGATAACCTTTGACTACACTCATACTGGGCTTTCAAAATTAACTGCTAGTTTGGGCAACTTAAAAAAAAAGATGATCTAGATTATAGCAATAACCCACACCTGGGTGTAGGTAATGCTGGATTTACCCACGGTTGGCGTGGTTTGGTCACGAGGGTGAAGCCTGAGTGGCCAAACAAAGCCAACCGTGAGTAAATCCAGCATTACCCACACCCAGAAGTGGGTTATTGCTATTATACAATGACATTATTTAAAAAAAAAAATTACTTTTCTTAAATAATGGCATTGTATAATGCCTCCTTGCTGCCCTTCCGCAGCTGTCTGGTATTCTGCGGCAGTTCTGATGTACTGTGCATGCGTATGCCTACACAGTACATCAGAACTGTGGGCAAAAGCAATGGAGAAAGCAAGATCTCTGTTGCTTTTTACAAACTGTTTTCACTATGTTAAATGGGTTTAACATAGCGAGACAGCTTTAAAAAAAGCAACGGATAATCTCCGTTGCTTTTTTTAAAGCTGTCTCAGTATGTTAAACCCATTTAACATAGCGAGAAAGTTTTGAAAAAAGCAATGGAGAAAGGAAGATCTCCGTTCCTTTTTACAAATTGCTTCACTATGTTAAATGGGTTTAACATAGCGAGACAGCTTTAAAAAAAGCAATGGAGAATCTCCGTTGCTTTTTTTAAAGCTGTCTCGCTATGTTAAACGAGATTAACATAGCAAAACAGTGTGAAAAAAAAATAGTTATAGTAATGGAAAAAGTCCGGGCGACCGGACCTTTTTCCATTACTATAATTCTGATTTACAACGTGCAGGCTAACCAATCAGCGTGCACGTTTTTGAATATTAATGAGGGGCAGTTGTATAATATAGCATAACCACGCTGTGGTAATGTTACCCCACGGTTGGCGTGGTTTGGTCCCGGCAAGCCCGAGGGACCAAACAAAGCCAACCGTGGGTAATTTAGCATTACCCACACCCAGGCGTGGTTATTGTTATTATACATGACATTATTTAAGAAAAGAAACTATTACTTTTCTTAAATAATGGCATAGTATAATGCCTGTTTACTGCCCTTCCGCAGATGTCTGGCATCCGCGGCAGTTCTGATGTACTGCGCCGCGCAGTACACCAGAGTTGGGCAAAAGCAACGGAGAAAGCAAGATCTCCGTTGTTTTTTTTTTAGTGTCTCGCTATGTTAAATGAGTTTAACATAGCGAGACAGTTTTAAAATAAGCAACGGACATCTCCGTTTATTTTAAACTCTCGCTATGTTAAACTCATTTAACATAGCGAGATTTCAAAAGCAACGGAGATCTTTTCTCAGCACAAACACTGCCTCACTGTTAAATGGGTTTAACATAGACAGCTTTAAAATAAGCAACGGAGATCTCCGTTGCTTATTTTAAAGCTGTCTCGCTATGTTAAACCCATTTAACATAGCGAGACAGTGTTTAAAAAAAAAGAGTTATACTAATGGAAAAAAGTCCGGGCGACCAGACCTTTTTCCATTAGTATAACTCGATTTACAACGGGCACGCTGGCCAATCAGCGTGCACGTTTTGGGGGGATCATGGTATAATAACAGATTAATCTGTATTGTAACTTTTCCCAGCTGCCCAATTTAAAATAATTGTCATCTTTTTCCAGCAACCTGTTTCATGCTAGTAATTGCTAACCCCCCCCCCCCCCCAAGAAGGGTGAGGCCATGGACAATTACGAAGTTTTTTCTCCAAAAAAACAGATCTTACAGCAATTTTAGTACAGGATAATTAATCTGTGTTTATGTATCTCATTTTTTTATGACTACTAAATCATATCTAGATGGATTTTTTCCAATAAATAATGACAGAGTTAATGTACTGCTGTGCAGGTTGGTTGCCCTTCTAACTACTTACTTACACATGCATGTCAGAATCGTAAGCCATAATTGCATGGATTTTTATTTATTTTTTTTTTATCTTTATTATTTTTTGCTTATTTACTTAATTTATTTAGAGTGATGGAAGATGGTATAACACGTACTGATTTTTGCCTGGTCACATAACACTCAGAAGCCCTGTCAGTGACCCAAGTGACCCACTTTTAGTTAGCAACATAGGCTTTTGAGGGACCAGGCTGTGGAGGAAGAGCCTGAGTAGCCCATGCCAACCTGTAATTCTAAGAGGGAGGGAGGCTGCTCAGTCCCAGTGCTAGCAACATCTAGTAGTGTCTAGGTGAAATGCCCACCTGGACAGGCTATACTGGCTCAGACTGCATGGGGCTGAGTTGGAAAAACAGTTAGGTGTGTGTGTGTGTGTGTGTGTGTGTGTGTGTGTGTGTGACAGAAACAGAGAACGTGCACACCTTCTCTCCATGACAAGGTGGTTACAGTGAGTCTGCAAACAGCCTGGGCTTGTGAAACTCACAGACGAAATCGATGGACCACAGAAATTCTAGGGCAAGGATGTATAGGCCACAGATTTCATAACTAGCTTGGAAATGCCTGGCTCTTGTCCTTGTGGAATAAATGGGCTATATGGGTGCAGACAGTAGAACCACAGGCCCCTGTCCTGTGGAGGTGGGGGCACACGAAAAAAAAATTACAACTGATAATGAACACAGTTAACTATACTGCTGTCTAGGTTAATCATTGACAAGTACAGGACTCTCAATACCAGCTCCTACCAAATGCCTTTTACTTGTATTCCCGGTATAAGGAGGGACTTCTCTCCAGCCTTTTTCTCAGAGATAGGCAAGTGCCTCCTGGGTTGTTGCAAAGCATATCCAGCACCAGCAGTTGTTTCACACTGTGATAATAGCAGACATACCGTTGGTAGGCAGAAATTCATTTACATTATCAAAAGAAAGTCACAGAAGAGGTATAGCCGACATAGGTAGGAATATAAATAATTTATTAAAACTGCTTTTATTGACACTTATTTAAGATTGCATTAGTTTGGAAACATTACATTTCTTGCACACATTGCTATCAAACCTTAATAATTTTTCACTTCAAAACATTTCATAGCTGCAGCATTTAAATGCTCTCTTTTCAATTAAAATAGTATAAAAATGTTGAAATCATCCATCATGTCTAACACAGCGATTTAGCAATTTCATTAAATTACATTTGCTGAATATATTGTGCAATATGTACAATTCTGCAGTTACAGACAAGCACATAGAATATACTTGCAACCTTCAAACATACTATGTTATTGTACTAAAATAATTTCATACAAGTACTTTGTTCAGACCTAATTACTGAGTTGCATGTGATCTTTTCTATGGACTGTTAACAGTATAACTTTAACAGCTTCCATAGTAAATCACAAAGAAAAGGGAGATCAGACTGATGTGTGCCTTTCCATAATTGGTGGATGAAGTATTTCCCAGGTTAATGCACTAACTACATAGAAGTTGAAAGAGCACATTTTTGTTCAGCTAGATTTAAAAACATTGTCATACCTCTGCAAAGTTCCTATCCTGTGGTCTAAGCAAAGTAGACAAAATAAATATTACAAGTGCATTTACTTTTAAAAAGCAGACTTAAAACAACTAGAGGGCTAAATCTGAGACAAAGCCACAGGGCATTAAACAGACTCACCTCTTCATTTCTTTATGAGAAGCACTACTGCACCTTCCAGCTTGTACATTACTTAAGTGATAGAATGTAAAAAGAGTGCACATCTCCAGTTCATGAGTTCTTCAGCCTGAATAACAAGCTCAAGGTCTGCTGGCCATCAAGGACCTTGATGGCTCTGATCTGATGTTCAGTTAGTGATCCAGAACCCTCAAAGTTATGGAGTTATGGGCCATATTTAACTGAGACAAGGAGTTTATTCAATAGGTGTGTAAGTCTGAGATATGAAACTATCAAGTTTCACGGTATGGCTGATTTTAATATGTACTAAAACTGCATGCCCGACCATGTATAGGTCATTGGATGGGGTATTCTAAGCAAAGAAGTTTCAATAGCAAGATTCCTTAATGCTTGCATATCAGGCATAGGTCTCCTCTGAGAAAGCAGTAACACATAGGGATAAGTACATTAGCTGTTCTTTAGAAGTTCTGTAATAAACGGGATGAACGTGCTCAACATTAGCTATCATCTTTGGCTACAAGGCAAGCCCTGAAGCTTTTTAATGTCTGTGAAGAGGCATTTAACCAAACTGAATTGTGCCAAATAGCATGCAAGTAGGTCACAGAACAGGGTGCTGTATTCTGATTGGCATGATAACACATGTGCACAGGGCTCTTGATTCCATAGAGGATCAGATGCAAGGTTGTCATCTACCAGGCCTCCAAGGTCATTTCCTATTTTGTCAAGTTTTAGTTGCTGCTCAACAGTACATTAAAGCTTGTGGAGAAAGGGGCTAATCAAATGCTGCTGTCCTGCATTTTCTGACACTGAGAGAAAGGGCATTTCAGCTGCACCATTTATGTGCAATTTTAAGTCATAGTTGAAGAGTGGTTGTCAGGAGGACAATGGTTATAAGTTAGTGGGCAGTCATCTGTATATATCTTGAGAGCCAGACAATGGAATATGTTTTCATATAAGTTAGTGGGCAGTCATCTGTACATCTCGAGAGCCAGACAATGGAATATGTTTTCATACAAATTAGTGGGCAGTTATCTGTACATCTCAAGAGCCAGACAATGGAATAGGTTTTCATATAAGTTAGTGGGCAGTCATCTGTATATCTCGAGAGCCAGACAATGGAATATGTTTTCATGTGTGATAAAATATGCCAAAAGGGTGCGACTCTAAAGCCAAACACAGACTCCACTGACATTGTGAAGACGGGAATACCGTTCTTACCTGGTATGAAAGATTATGTAGCCAGCTGTGGGCCACAGTTGTTACAGTTTCATTTAGTTTGGATGCTTGCATTACTATGGGATTCTGTCACACAGAAGAGTGTTGAATGATCTAGACAGACTGAGGTATGTTTCATAGGCAGATAAGTTTTCGTCCAGGGTTACTGTGACACTTTTAAAGAAGTTGATGTGGTTAAGCAATTGATATCCTCTTTTGACAAAGCCGTAATGGGTTAAACCATAGAGAAGTTGTTTTCATACAACTATCTGATAAAAGTTTCCTGATGTTTCTCCTCCATTACTTGCACAATGTGCTTGAGAGGTTGAATGGTCTGTATTTATGGATGGCTTTTTCCTTGTGGACTGAGACTATGAAAGCCTGTTTCCGATATCAGATGCACAAAAAAATGTTTTTCTATACCAAAAATACGTAGAACAAATTTGAAGGTTTTGTACATCCCTTCTTTGGTTTAATAATTGGTTAGGTCCACCATTCAGATGCATAACTTCCACTGTATTTACTCTTCAAGGGTATGAATTCGTCTGTGGAGCTGAAGTGGTATAGAGAGCAACAAAACTCACCAAGGAGTCAGAATATGCTGACAAAGTTAATGGAAACAATATGAATATTCATGGCACCATAGTTTTCTTAAAATAGTATCATTTTTATTAGGTATGGTACATTTGTGGGATGCCACGGCACTGTGATCAGTGTAAAAAGTGGATGAGGAAACATTTAGTTTAGCACAACTGGCAGGGATATTTGTCAGAAACATGTTCAGTATGTTTCTTCATCTTATTTGTGTTATCTATTACAGATGGTTAATTTTTATGAAGTGTTTTTGTGCTCATCTGGTGGCTTTGGCATAGTTTACCTGTCAATGAAGAGACAGTGTCATCATTTAGGTCACTGGGCAGAAAAGCATTTTCTCTGTGGGAATGATTATATGGTTATCAAGGAAGTGGCCTTGTTCTTGATGACAAGGTGGGGGGGGGGGTTGCACTCACACATTATAAAATTGTAGTTTGCACTGTTTGCTATAAACTGGCTGTGGAGGATTTTGTGCCCACAATTTGGCTTTACCATCCTGCTTTTGAAAGACTGTCTTAACAAAAGGATACATAACTTGCTTAATGGACGAAACTGGCCAGAAAAAGTTGTAACCAGGTATTTGTGGAAAGCAGTACAGATATTTGCTGGTATTATGTAATGCTGTATCTGCTTACCCTTGGCGCTTTTCTCCCCGGGCCTCTGCTGAAAATGGACATGCATCCAGTCGGACTATCCCGGTCAACAAATGTAAAATAAAATAAAAATAAATAAATAAATATTTGAACTATGTCTCTGTGACACCACATACCTTAATTTCCTCAAAACAAGGAAAACTCTAGGCAGTCAAGCTTTTTATTTAGGCTACAGGTATTGATGTGTTCGCACCTTCACTATCATTATCTGCAGAGTTTAGCTTGGGATGTAAATTTTTTTTTTTTTTTAACAGGGCATAACATTAATTGTAACTGACAAATTTCCGGCCCAGCCTGGAAAAAAAAAGGCAAAAAGACTCAGGAAAATAAAGTAAGCATTCAATAAATGCATCAGTAAAATAGTGTAATAAAGAAATACTATATAGAACATTTCAATAATTATAATGCAAACTTAATTAAGACACTAGGGAGAAGTAAATACTATTCAGTAAACTAGTCCCCTGGTGTAGCAAAGGGGGTCAAGACAGGACACATGCCCTTCATGAAGGGGTACACAATCCACAATCTAAGCCAAACAGTGAAAAAGATACCATTTTTGGCATATTTAGTTGCGTCCTCAGTAAAAAGTATGTGGGTCATGTTCATTAAACTGACACTGATGGGAAACATAACTATAAATCAGACCTGTAGGTAGCAGCACTGGGAAATCCCATTTTTTTGGTACCCAACAGGTCAGTTGAGGACCACAAAAGCAATGTCATTCATGGATTGTTGCAAGGAGCTCCTTAATACAAAAGCTATGGAACTAATTTTGTTGGGCATTTGTGAAAGTGGAGCCCTACGTTCATCTCCTGGAGGTCCATGTGCTAGTGGTTACAGCCATATCTTATCTGGACACTGGGTAGGTTTTTGTTGTGTGCACTGGAAAGCTGATTTACGGTCCACAGACAAACTGCCTTGCAAACTGTATGAAATCTACTCTCTAGTAAGAGCTCCTTGACAGTGTAGATACAATTCACAACCATGTTCATGATCAGCAATTGTGGCTACTAATATATGTTTACACTACAACCAGTGTTTCTGATCGGCAGCTAACTGGTACTTACACTAAAGTCCAGATAATGCCCTCCACTGCTTGCATATGAGATGCCACATCTCTCACCCCACTCTATGTCTCTGATGTAAATAAAGTAAACACTGAACTGTTGCATCTTCTTGTCTATTGCAACTGATGTCAAAATCTTAAGTGCAAATCTCTACACGCTGAAGTGCTTGCATTTTATGTTTCTTGAAATTGATATCAAATGTAAGGCCTTAAGCAATATACTGCCTTGTAGTTTGCTCCATGGATGAAAAGAGTTCATGGATCACTCTACCCATCTGGGAAAAAAAGCTAAAGAATAAATAATTAGAATTGCAAAGGATTTACCAGCCTGGGCAAAGGAATCCATAATGTCAGCCATTTCCCTCTACACCAGGGAAAGAGGGAGGTGTTAAATGCACTCATTCCAACATATGGAACTACAAGATGAAAATCATTGCATGAACTGTGGATGCAACTAATTACCTTAGTGGTATCCCTGTTTTTAGCTCCAGGAAGACATGACAACTCTCTCCTTTCCCTATTTTCAGAGTGCAGTCAATGTGTAACCCATCTCAGACTCACAAATTACAACTTGTTTTAATATATTCTGTTTTGGTTTTAAAGATGGATTTAGAAGCTTGTTTCCTTGTAACTGGTGCCTGCTGACTGTGTGTGTGTGTGTGTGTGTGTGTGTGTGTGTGTGTGTGTGTGTGTGTGTGTGTGTGTGTGTGTGTGTGCGCGTGCATAAAATATGTATTTAACAGAACTACAGAAGGTGGCGATGGACAGGTTAGTTCCACACTGCAAGTTCTGTTGGCGAGAATGCGGGTGCTCTCTAATCACTATTTCTGGACAGCTTTGCTTAGTTCAAGTATCCACAACTTTCTAACTTTGAATTAACTGTTCCAATTACAAGCAAACTTTAAGCAATGTAGCTAACATATAAAGAATCATAGTGCAAAAAGGTTAGAAATAAACAATTCGTGTTCTCTGCATACTCAGATCTAGCAAGTTAGCACACAGAATTATGCTATAAAAGCTGAAAAGTTACAGGGGGGACTGCATTATTTGCCTTTTCATGATCGCTCACAAACAGGCATCAACTTACTAAAAAGATCAAATGTAAGTAAAAAGAGTACCAACTTGCACCCTAGATTACTAGTATGGTACAACTTGTTTTAATTAGGGAGGGTGGGGTACTGCTTCACTGTAATATACGATCAATAAAATGCTCTAACTGTGCCATCAGAGGATAACCGTATACACCTATAGTTATCAACAAGAAATCGGTATTCTGGGTCTGATTAACACAACAGAAATGCTAAAGGCATCTCAAAGGAGTACCTGCACAAAATGACATTGCTGCAGTCACTAATAAAAGCCAGTGATACAGCAGTGGAAAAGAAGCCACATGTCAAACATAAGCAGCCGTAAGACTTACAGCTGATGGGGTTTAACAACACAAATGAAGGAAGATGAGTGGCTGAGAAAATTTGCTTTTCTCAGACTGCTGTCTATCCTGGCAGGCACAAATAAAGTCAGCTTTGTCAAAGAAAACAATAGAACAGTGGTTCTCAACCTTTATGAGACCTTGGCATGGCAAATTCTTTTTTTTTTTTTTTTTTAATAAGATGAGGGCCCGGTCCCAACAAATTTACTCAAATACCTTTCCAAAGCAGGAGGATGTCAACTTGTTGGCAAAACACTTATCACATACACATGCCAAATATTTATATATGCAAAGTAGTATGTAATTTAATAAAAGTGTATGAATCTCTCAATTCTAAACACTAGCTTCAACACTAATTAATATTCTGAATGTAAAAATGCAGCACTTTAACACAGCAATTAAAAGTTCTAAGTTAAACTTGGTTTCTTTTATTACAACTTTTGAAGGTTTCAGTTGGGCTAGTGAGACTTTTGTTGCTGTTTTCTGTCTGTTAGGTTATTAATTCTGGGATGAATTGAAGTGATCGCCAAATGGATATAGTCTGAAAGTTGCAGGCGGTTCCTCGGTATCATTTTAAGCACAGTCATGGCAGAAAATGCAGTTTCACAAAGATATGTGGTGGAAAAACAAAGAAATCTCATTGCTATTTCATGTAAATTTGGATATTCATTTTTGATTCTTATCCAGAATTTCGAATTACTCAGAATTAAAAGTACTTTTGAGTCCTTTGTCAATGATAATTCAATATGTTGAAGGGTTTTTTCCATGGGAAAGGGCTGTCTGTGTTCAACAAAAGGGGTCACAACCCACATATTTTGCCTCCAGGGATTCCTCATGTTCAGATTAATACTTCTCAAATGACATCTTCAAGTGAGCTGCAATAATATCTGGAATGGAATTCTGTGAATAGAAATCATCTGCTTCCATAATATAATTTAAGTACGACTGAAACATTTGTTTGTTTCCTTCTGCAATCATATTAAGCTAGAGTTTGAGTTTCTTTTTGAATGATTCTATCTTGTTCCAAGCATTAAATATTGTTGTATCAGGACCTTGAAGTTTTAAATTCAACTCATTTACGTAAGAAAATATGTTGCTGAGATATGCCAGCATGTCTACACATTTGTTATCCTGGAAATAATGGGGGAGGTCACTTTTCTTATCAATTAGAAACAGCTCAACTTCCTTTCGGAGTTCATATAACTTCTTGAGAACTTTACTGCGGGACAGCCAATGAACTTCCAAATGGAAAAGATTTTGTTGATCACAGCCCATTTCATCGCACAATGCTTTTAACAGTCATGCATTTAAAGCACTGCTTTTTTATAAAATTAATAATTTTAACAGATTGAGACAGGACTTCATTAAGCTCAGGTGCCATTTTTTTGGAGGCTAGGTTTTGCCTACGAATATAGCAATGTGTTGACAACTTAGCGGCTGCCATATCCTTAATTTTAGTGACTACACTTGAATTTCTACCTGTAGGATAGGCACATCAGTACAAACTCCAATGCAATTTTTCCATTTCAGACCCCTCTCTTCAATGAAACCATTTAAAACTCTGAAAATTTCACTGCTCACAGTGTGCATAGGTAATTCAGAAACACTTGACATGTCTTCCTTCATGTCACTTTTATCTTGGTCAATATACTGTATGTATGTAAGGAAAATGCTGCTGTTCAGAATATCTGTAGATTTGCCAAAGTAATGCAAACAATCTAAATTTTTTTTAATTTTTTTTCAATGTGCTGTGTTTCTGTATCTTTGACAGTGGGATCTCTCATTTTAGTTGACACAGACTGGCCTAATACTTCATTACAAGCCACAATCAAAGAAGGCTTAATGAGTTCTTCATCACTGGAATACGTTTTTTTTTACATTTAGCCATCTGTAATGATATAAAATGAGATGCCATCAGAAGTGAAATGTCAGTGGTTGAAGCTTGGGAAATAATTTTCTGTTCTATTTTACGTGTATTTCTTTTACGTATAAAAAATTCAATGGGTTTGTTGACTAGATCGGAATGTTTTGTGCCGAAATGTTGGGTAATTCACGATGGCTTCATAGCTTCATTTCCCAGAATAGTAGCACAAATGACACACTGAGGTCATGGCAATCAGTCACTGTCAGGGCATTGTATGAACCCAAACATTAAATAGCCATCCATGTACTTATGAGTGAATGCAGATTTATTCTTCTGTGTGCTGGTGGTTTCCCCCTTCTTTTGTATATCCTGGAAATCACTCTGTAGGCTTGAGGTGGATGAATCACTATTTGTTGCACCACAAACAACATCAATACAAGATTTCTTAACACAAAAATTAAATAAAGCCTCAATACAAGATTTCTTAACACAAAAATTTATTTAAAGTCCCTTGTGTCTCTTATTCATATTAAATTTTAAATCTATAGGTCTATTTCTTTAGAAAATCACAGGACTTTGGCTTCAACACAAGCAGTTACACACTGCAATGCAAACTTGTGAAGAAAGAGTATTCAGTATTACTAGACAGGCTACACTTCAGCCTGCCTTGATCATTAATTTCAGTGGGAAAATTTTCTCCTTGCTGATTGATCATTGACATTTGCTACACAGATGGTCAGTTCATTCTGTTTTGAACAGAGGTTGATTGTCAGTATCACTGTTGAAGTGACATTCCGATCCCATGCGCAAAAATGGGAAAAAGGGGTTGTGGGTGGATGGATTGATAGTGTGGACAATCTAGGCCCACACGTATGCATGTTGTGGTATTGCGCTGTCCATCCAGCACCCTACTCCTCCAGTGCCACAATCAATATATGCATTTGTGAAGAAACATACTGCCAAAGAACAAAGAACGGACCTTAATTTATGTACAAGTGCCTGTCTAGACTAGACACCATCATCACAATCATTACCTTCTATTTCATTCTCTCTCTTTTCCTCTCTTTCACTCTTGAAGTAATACTTTCCCAACCTTATGCTTGTATTTTTGATGACTGTTACCTTCCCTGACTTGTCTGCCTTACATAAACATGTATGTAGCATACAGAAACCTCAAAGCATACTGAAAAAAATAACTGCATTACCATTTGTTTTGTGGTTACCACGTTTGAAGAATATTTATGCCTCTTCCAGAGTTATATTACATACTGGATTTATAGCCGATACCTGTACATGGTGTGGCTCCTTCACAGCTCAACAGCCACACACAAGCTTACAGTTATGCCTCAGTTCTCATACCATGAACATGGATGAACTACTAGTCGGCTGTCAGTACTGAACCTATGCACCACCCTCTTACTGAAGACGTACAACCTACGAGATTGGTGTCCTGTCAAGATTTTGTGACTTTAATTGATCAAAACCCATCACCCCCGATGCAGTCTCGCCGCTAGGCATACATCTTAGCTGTTTATTCTCAAAACTGTGACAAATCCCTCATAAAATCTAATAGTTTTTGACACATGGCAGTGGTCTATCTATATACTCATTACATAAAGAAAGCCATTAAAGTCAAGTACTTTTTTTTCACTTCATACAAAAGTATTATTCATTTTACTCTCACCTTTTAAAATCAGTAGTGGTTAATATTTAAAAGCTGCTTTGATTCTGTTGACTCTGTCTTGATTCCGAAGATAAGAGGTACATCTAGAATACATGGTGCTACTTTGTCAAAAAGATAGAACATAATAATGCAACCACAAACCCTCCTGACAGTCTTCCACAGTCATCATATTAATAAAGCTACAATAACCTTTTGTTAACACAACCATAAAACATGCCAAAGGAAACAAAACTGTTTCTCTTTTATGTAGAGTTCTCAACACCTGGGAACCCCTCTCCACTACTGGTGCCTGACAACTGACAACTCACCTTCTGTCTGACAACTTATCTTCAGCTATCATATTCTTCATAACACTAATCAACAAGTTACTGTACATGTTTATAATTATGTAATGCAATTTCATATGATCCAGATTTGCACATTTCTGGATAATTATTTTTTTCTAAAATCATGACCTAATTTCCCCACAGACAAATAGTAAAACAGCAAATGCCACAAAACAACTTTGCTTGCTCCAGTTGGACAGGCACTACACAGTAGGTGGATAATGAAACAGCGACATCCATTAAGATTTGAGTATCTGGTGGTCAGTTATCTCTAGATTCTATCTCCCCCTCTCTGCAGTTCAGAGCTACTTTACTGGATGTGTCTCGGCAACACCCACCCCCTTTCATGACTGACAATTATGAGTGGATTAAAAGGTGCACAGGTCCTTCATGTGATTGAAAAACGACCTCTGGTTGTGGAAGGTGGAGCAGCTGGATAATTTATTGTTGGGCTCGAAAAAATCCTAGTGTCTGTTCTCGCGACTGGATTGTGTTTTTGGCATAGAACAGGAAGTGCAAAAGTAACATGGAGTCAGCAGAACATAAACTGAATGAGTTGGAAGTGTTCTTTCTATTTTCTAAGGCAGTGGTTCTCAACCTCTCGCGGCCTGGTAAAATTGATGCCATGGCTCAGCGTTTGAGGAAACTGCCTTAGAATGCTTTCATTTTATCTTAAATTATTACTACGGGTCAATGTCTTCCCAGTTTTCATACACAAATCAACCTTCTCTAGATCCTATAACTTACCAGTGAGACAAGCTTTGATTGCTTCCCCAGCCCAAAACTTTAATACTCAAGGGAAAAGAATTTTAAATAAAATAATAATGCAATAAAATAACATACCGTAAATCAGACAGAAAACAAACAATGGCATATATACAACACAAAAATCAATGTTCACAGAGAACAGTATTCTGGTAGAGGCAATTCAAAAGTTAGCTTTCTCAGGAAAACACTCACACAAGCAATGAAGTTACACAGACAACTAAGGTAGCTCACTTACTAGCTAGCGGTGTACTTAAAAAACAAACCAACATTGTACACAGCAGGGAGCAAAATAAGCTTGTGTGAGAAATACACTAACCAGATACTCTGACAGTGGGCACAGGCAGGCATTACTAAGTAAATGTCTACATAGGTAAGAATGACTTGAAAATCTTGTTCACTTATGGCAAATATGACTTCTGATGGTTGTAATCCATTATGATGGCAGTATGGGACTCTGCAGTTTGGCAGACTGCCTCTATGAAATATCCAAATCTGCATTTTTATGAAGAAAGATGTGCTTTTGTACAACTGGGATCACTGCAGCAACACTTTTCTTAAACGTTTAACAGGTGATGAGTTAAGGGTCATCAGAGACACTATGACATGATGATTATCAGACTAATTTTTTGTTCCTAGTGAAGCAATGGTTCCCCATTTGCAATAAGATGAATACCTTGACTGTTTAATTTTAAGAACTGTTTGCAATAGGGATTTCAGTTTCAATGAAAACCTGCTGAGATTTTCAGACCAAGTTTATCACTTGAAATGACAGTATGTCTGCATACACCATCATACAGAACAGCAGCATTTCTGTCCTGGATCTGTCACTAAAAAAAGTTAAGCAGTGACATCTTTGGCAGTAACAGAAACAGCAGGTGGGCTAAACATTCATCTTAAGTCCCTAGAAACAGATCTACAAGAGGTGTTTTACAGTCTATTCAGCAAATCACATACCTTAAGGCTTTCATCTTGATTAATAACGTTTCCTTACATCTTCATTATGTTTAGCAACAGATTAAAAATAAAAAAAACAATCTAGCCACCTGTGAGAGAACTGCTCACTTAAGTACCAGAAGCTATAGAGACTGTACAAAGGGGTGCTCTTACAAATGCCTTGTGTATTATGGGCTACTACTGCATACTTCAACAGCATCTTAATCAACTGGCACAGACTTGCCTGTAGATTTACAGTATACTCCCCTAAGCTAGTTCAATACTGTTTAAAGCTTAATGAAGCAAACATTTTATGTACTGCACTTGGAGCGAGATTATCTTGTTATTGTTAAATGTTTTCATGGTCCCCCCCCTCTCAGCTCCTTCCTTGGAAGCACTCCCACTAGAATGGGTGGTCTTTAACAGACAGTTCCTTCACCCTGCATAATCTGCTCATTTCTCTATAATGCTTTAATAAAAGCATTTTTTTTTAACTGGTGACCAAAATTATGAATGTCAGTTAACAATGAGCATCAGTTCTCTACCCACTTTGCAGCATTTCAAATCTACTTCAAAAGAACAAAAACAGAAAGGCAAGCAGTAAAGCCACAAAGCTTCATAAAGCTACAAAAGCTGCATACAAACTATGATTGGTGACTGTTTCAAGTTTTCTTTTTACTCCTCTTTCCTCAGTTTCCCCACAGAAGCCATTCATTGCATCTTCTTATACAAGTCTCAACACTTCCTAGTGTTTTAAAACTTGAAACATGGCTTTCCCAGTTTCCACCATCCCCCAGAACCAAAAGCTAACTGGCTATCAAGTGGATCTGCTACACATGACAGCAGACCATGTCACTGAGACTTGTTAAAATAAAAACAGTCACAAGCAGAGTAACAGAAGCAAACGGGTTATATAGAGGAAAGGTTTGGCTTCGTCCCTACTTTCCCTATACTTACAACAGCTTTGTGTAGTACTGTACATCTCACAGTTTCTACTCTATATTTTGTACACACTTATTCTTTGTAATTCAAACTGTTAATTTCTTGTACTGTGGAGCTTTTCTCCCTGGGCCTCCAATGAAAATAAGTTCTCTATGCCCCAGTGGACTTTCCCTGTAAACAAAATGCAAATAAATAATAAAAAATTAAAAAAAATACCTCTTTGAGAAACTTTATTTAAAAGCCAAAAGATGAGCCAGCAAACTGAGAGACTGAAATAATATTTATTCAATGAAAAAACAAACCTGTTTCGGCTGGTATACACCACAGCCTTCCTCATTGTGACTGAAATTCATTGAAAGTAATCTTTTATAGATGTATTTTAATTGAATCAAACCTGTGATAGGGTAATCAAAACTGTTCATTTAATCCAGGTGGGAATAAACCACCCAGTTTAACAATCCACTTCTTTTCCTTTGTATCAAGAATGGAATGCCATCCTGCCTTGTTGGATTTATTCTCTTTTATAATGTCTATGACCATGAAACTGAACTTGGCAGATAAATGTTTTGTAGAATGTTTAAATAAAGCACTACTTGGTTAACTTGTTAACAACATGAGCAGCACAGGCTGTCACCTATCAGGTTAGTGACTACTTATGGTAGGAATTCCAATTTGTTAATCAACAGTGTTCAAAGACATGGAATATTCTACAGAGTGATCGCAACCTAACTAATATTCTACCAGACAGATGCTATTTTTCATTTCGTAAGGGCAGAAATCTAGCTTCACACTTCAACCATTATAAACATTCACATTCCAGTACATCCTCTCAAGAAGTACAAACTACACTAATGGGCGAGGTGCTCACAGGATACTACCCATGTGGTCATTGCACTCATTGCAACAAGGTTTTTAAGTCCAAACAATTTACAATAAGAACTGTGGCACAGTTTACGACATCAACTTTTTTGCCAACTGCAGTAGCGAATGGCTGATTTATTTAGCTATATGCAGCTGTGGCGCCTTCTACATAGGTCAAACTTCACGGCCACTTAGACTAAGAATTTCTGAACACACTAGTGACATGAGGAATAAAAAAACAAGTAGTTCTTTATTTATACATTCTACAAAACATTTATCTGCCAAGTTCAGTTTCATGGTCATAGACATTATAAAAGGGAATAAATCCAACAAGGCAGGATGGCATCAACTACAGGGGAAACTTAGCAAACCATACTTTCAGATCTGGTAAATTCAGTAAACGGCAATTTTGGCAGTTTTTAGACAACTAAATGGATATCCTTTCTAGCAGGATTCATGTGGTGCATCAGTAAATATTTAACTAAATTCCACTTAGAATTCAGTCTGAAAGCTACTGGTGTTTATAATGTACCAGCATGAACCAGTGATTCTAATGCTGCAAGCCTGACATGCAGATTTAAAAGACCTAAGATATATGTATATATATTGATATCCAATCTCTGTATATATATATATATATATATATATATATATATATATATATATATATATATATTTATTTTTTTGCTCTTTTTCCCCATTTTGCTTAAGTTCCAAGAATGGATACACTGACTTATGATATTTTTGGCAACAGTTCAAACCGTTCTCAACAAAAGTAATCAATACTTACCAAAACCAAAAGCTTATCTAAAGCAGTTTCACACAGCAGCTGCCCAACATATGTAACCTGTACACAGTGGTATGCTATTACAATTAATCTATTAGTTAACTCATTCCACATGAAGACTCCAGTCTTGCTGCATTCCTTCAATCATCTGCTGTGGTAGCCATACAACTCAGTCTGAAATGTCAACATGCAGTCTTCCTACATTTACTTTGTATTTTTTATTTAAGCGCTTAATTTCACTTGTTTCATTTCAGTACACAAACTACATGGGTGCTATATCTCAAGACAAACTGATTATTCCCATCCAGTCATTTAAATGGACGGCTATGAGAATGTTATTCCACTGGTAATAAGTATGGCAGGCCATACAATGCACTTAAAAAGAACACTGGCATGCAGCAGTCATGTCGTCACTGCAATACCCAAGGGGTGCTACCTATGCCAAGAAAAACATAGACAAACATGAACTAGAACAGTGTTAGGTGGGAAAGCAGCAGCAACAGCAAGCTCTGACAAAGAAAGGTTGTAGTCTGCTGGCTAGCTGCAGGGAATAGTCACAGCAACTCACAGAAATACATATCCCTCATCATATACAGTTAATACTCACAGCAAGTTCTGATGAGTGCCTAAGTGTCTGGCTGCTGCGATTCAGAAACTGCGTTACACATATGGCTCAGTACTGCACGCACAAGTCCTTTCTGTGTAAACAATGCTCAGAAAAAAAACATCTTAAAGTCAATAGTGAGATTCAGCTAACTTTGTGTAATGTAAACATTTATCCAACTGTAACCTGAAATGATCAGAAGAACAGATTTCTTGCTCAATCAAGTCTGCAAAATCAGGCTGCATGGGCAATGGCATTCTAAGAAAGGAGGACAGCTTTACTCTCAAGGTGATATTCTGGGCATCCATGTCTTGAGTATATAAGCCAGTAATGATCAGAAACCCGATCATAATTCTCTATATTCTGTCATTTTTCATTTAAACTGCAAATACTTAACTATAGTGCCTTGGTACGTGTTAATGATATTCACAATACAGCACCTGTGTACGTATTTGCTTGCAACTCCTTTGTGTGTTAACATGTCCAAGATAAAAAATGTAATACTGTTAAGTACATATTCTCAGACAAACACTTCATGTTACCGTAATGAAAGTAACAATAAGCACTTTTTACACAGACATGATTGTGACATCCTATTGTTATATTTTACGGAAAATATATTTGAGCATTGTAACATGCAATAAACTAGAAAATGCTACAAAATATCCTTCCTGCAGAACATGGGGAAAATGTGTACAATTTTTGCATACAACTTGCCATAACTGTAGATGTTTGATTGCAGTTAGTACTGTAGTTGCCATATATGGATCTCTGTTGTTGGCTTAGTACAATGTCTGGCCTGACTTTCAGAGCTAAGAATACCTCTCTCATGGCTCAGCTGAAGATCTTTTAATCTGGGCATCTGCCCACTCCATCTTTGCTTCTTTTTGTCTCCAGCCAAGCTACTGTCATGCCCTCACCTGAACAAAAGGAGGAGAGGGTAAGGGTATAAGTCTGAGGGGGGGGTGGTAAATAGATGCCCACCCTTGCCTGTAAGGGTCCACTACAGTAAAAAGGAAGAGGGAAAGGAGAACAAACTGCAACAGTGACCACATCCCAACATCTACAATTACTGCAAGTTGTCGACCCAACTGTACTATAGTCTTCCTGTGTCACTGCTATATGCATCACTACAGGAAGATTCCAAAAGCTTGCCCCTACAAATATGGTGGTTGCCTTACCGCTCAGGTAAGGAAGGGGGAATGCCATTAAGGGTAGCAGAAGAAAATTCAAACCTTGTCCTTAATACCACATCCAGTTTGTAGTGTATTGAGAATGTGTGAACTGAGGACCAGATGGAGATGGATAAGATGTTCTGGGTACTGACCCCTTTGAGTAATGTAGTAACTGCAGTACCCTTTGTAGAATGGTAACGGACTCCTTCTATATGACCAGCCATGGCAGTCGTAACAAAAACTGGCACAATGTACTAACCACTTAGATACAGTTTTTTTTTTTCTCACAACTCCTGTTTGTTTGCTGCAAAGGAGACATACAGTTGTTCTTGTTTTCAAAATACCTCAACAGTTAGACATGTCTAGGAGAATGCAGGATTTCTTCAACCTATTCTGGAGATTAGAGAAGAAAACTGGAACTTGGATTGCTTTGTTTAAGGTTATCATGATAAAAACTTTTGGCATGAAAGATTAGTATTTCAGGGCACTTTGCCTTTACAGAACACTGCAGATGTTGAAGCTATGAGACTCCCGGAAGAAGTAACAATAAGAAAATCCGTTTTCTATTGTAACAGTTTAGAGACACTATTTAAGCTAGTTCAGGATGGTAAGTTCAGCTTTTCCAACAAAAAAAACAGGTCTCATGCTAGGGGACACATTCTGGGAGATTTCAAGTGGCAGATACCCTTCAGAAATTGTTAGAATAGGGCAATTAAAGTCCTGCGTTAAAACCAACTGACCCCTCATCTTGTCCTGTATATTTTGAAAAAAAATGTCTAGCCTCTCTCAGGCCTATGATTGGGTGTAAATATGCATTCACCTTTGCTAAAACTATCCCACTCATTCATACAGTAGCTCCCACCACTTCTCAACCAGGTTTACAAATTATTCTAGTGTATGAAACATGACAGTGGCATGAGAAAAACATCAACAGATAATACTTAGAACTAATGACCAGTCATTAATTAGTGTGAGGCCTGATAAAAATCAAAGTGAACCAATTGTCTATGATGAACAAAAAAGCAGAAAAACTAATACTGCTTTCCATTAAAAACCTAAGAGTTTCATATACAAAGACTAACAAAACAATAACAGTAAATATTTAAAAACTACATAAAATATGACAGCTTCCTCCAGGCCTCCCTATTTTACATCTAAGTTCCTGATAGTGGCTGAAAGAAAACAATATTATAACCATGTGATTGATGCTGTGCCAGTGTAATATACACTTGCTATAACGATATGACCGATGCTGCATCAGTGTCATAAACACTTTGCTAATAACAATCATTTTTTAATCAAAGAGCAGCTAGGTTCAGACCAATGTCTTGTCCTGTTTCATCCACATAGGACCTGGGGAAACTGCCACTAAAGCTGTTGTTGACTGAATTTATTTGCCTGTAGTGTTTGCCCAGTTCTTGTTCTCTGGAAAAGATATGGTGGTTTTATCCTGCAAGTACTTAATAGCCTCTTCCAGCTGAAGAAGAACGAAAGTGTCATCTGAAAAATGCACCCTCAAATGAGATGGATATAAAACAGATATTTTCAGATGACCTAATAATGCTTTGATAAGGGGGAACCATTGATGACGTTTGTAAAGCACTTGCTGGGAGTAGTCATTGTGAAATCATATCTTGTGACCAAGGTACTGGATGTTTCCTTTTCTCCATACAGATTACAAGACTTTTTCCTCTTGTTGGTAAGAAGGAATTTGACGATCACTACTCTCAGTGGTGCACTGGGTTTAGGGAAAGGAACAAGTGAACAGTGAGCCCTTTTGAAATAGAGTTTCGTGGAAAGTTCAAGCCCCAAGGTGGCCAGGATTCACACAAGTGTAGCATGTTGTTCTGTTCTACTCTCTCTTGCAAACCTAAAACATGTTCATTGCTCCTGTGACCATGGTTCTATTGATCATCAAGGTGATCTTGCAATTTCTGAGTAAAGTCCAGGAGGAATGCTATTTCATGCTCTGCTTCTTCTAATTAAAGTTGTAACTCTCAAGTTGTCTATTCCAATACTATAGTATAGTGTAGTGCAGATAGAAACACCTGCTAACACCCCTTTGATTTCTTGAACTTGTGCTTGCGTTTGACAGGACAGAAAAGATTCCACAGAGAGGGTTAGTTTATCTATGAATATTACTAGCCACTACATTTCTGTTGCAGACATAGGCTCTGAACTTAAGTATAGACACTTGCAATGCTTCCTCAGCCACATTTGCACTCGCACGGAAACCTCATGGTCTGCCACAGTTAAATGCAGAGGGCTCAGTATGCAATGACTGCCAAAACTTGTTTACGTTTGCTTTCCTGGATTTTTTCCCCCCAGTATATATTCATCAGTGCAGAAGATAATCACTAGAAAAGTACAGTTGCCTAACCTGAGTGCTTAAAACGAGCAAGGTACTTGATTATTTGTCAACACTACAGTGATAGGGAATAGCTGCCATATAACACTGCAAACAGAAGCAGATTATTTTTCATTTAGCTAGGTATGATTTTCTGACACTTGGTCATCTAGTTTCCTTCAAATTTTAGCATTTCCACATAGTAAATGTGCTTAAAATGGTAACAGTCATTTCCTGTAAACTACTAGTCTGAGTATGATACTCCAGGGGTGTATTAGGGACTCTCTGAACTGTGGCAGGAGGTTCAAATGCATCAGTTTTCCCTGCCATTGATTGTACTGCCTGGGCCAGAATGATGCAAGTAGAGTAATTTCTGCCCTGTCCTCCTCCATCTTTTGATTTACCATAGGAAGCAAGAGTATATAAAACTGAAAGTGTAGAGAAATGGACCCATCAAATGCAGGGTGAAGGCACTGCTGTTCAGGCAGGTTTGTTTGGAGCTCTAGAGTAGAATTTAAATAACTGTCTGTTACTAGGAGAAGCAACGAGGTCTGTTCTCTTGTCCACCCAACTTGCACATCATGAGATCCAAGAATATAACCCTGTTTAGCATCCCCTCGTGTGGTTCCTTTGTGGTTATGTCTAACTGATCCACCATAGAATTCTCCTAGATTGGTACAAAAATTGCCTTCAGGACAGTGTGAATTCCAGACCTGCTCTCAATGCTGCATGGATAGCTCAGCTTGCAGAGGTGATAAGAATGTGCTCCCTCTTTATGTAATGTGACTGAGGTGTTGCTCAGGTTTCCATATTGTACTGTAAATGCTGAGCACTTCAATAAGAGCTGAACACTTTAATAAGAAACATCAAAATATTGATGTATTTGCGTGGTTTCTTCTCCCTGGGACTCCAAAATACCCTCCTCTTCGAGTCTGTCAGAGGGGGATCACATGAAATGCCCGAGGTGTTAGTGTTTAGGGATTGCTTTGGTGTACACATACTGAAGTGTATGCAGTTGTTGTTCTGCACTTGCAGTAGCCACTATACTAGCTCACTCCTTACAAAGTGTAGCACTAGAAAGGTGCAACAAGATGGCCTCTTGCTCATCAGAATGAAGCCCAGTCTGTTGAAACAGTCTAGTATGTACCCACTGCCCTCTGAACCACCTCCTGAATTTGCACCTAGCAGGGTAAATGGACATACTCTGTCCTGCCATGTACTAACACTGGTGCCAGATATTTTGTAAATACTTCGAGTACAGCAGTCAAGCCAAAGGGCAAGAGCTTGAATGACCTTCTAGCTGTAAACATCATGTCTAGTGCCACCAGAAGGGCCCAGAGGGTCCATATTGACAATTTCTTTGTTTATTACTCTTGGATCACTGTGTAAGTAGGCTAGTCTACTGAACCTTTTACATCATGAGCAGAGCTCTAAACAGCAGAAAATACATTAGGATGTTACTAATCAATATCATATCATATATATTATTTTATTTATTTTATTTATTTAACATTTGTTGACCGGAAAAGTCTGACTAGGTTCCACAGATCCTGTTTTCAGCAGAGGCCCGGGGAGAAATGCTCCAGAAGCATGTCTTTAGAATGTGGGAGGAAACCGGAGTATCCAGAGGAAACCCACACAAATGCAGGGAGAACATGCAAACTCCACACAGAAGGCACCCCAGCCGAGAATCGAACTGGAGAACCTCTTGCTGTGAGGTGACAGCTTTAACCACTGCACCAGCCACATATATATATATATATATATATATATATATATAATGGAAAAATTCAGCACATGATGATAGGACAACATTAGGTCAGAGTGCATTGACTGAGCAACCAAAAAAAAAAAAAAAGGCTAAATTACTAGCCAGGATATGCATAAAATACACTGCAATCACACATATGCATATATTCCTATATACATATATAAAATGCCACATTATGAAGTTGAGAAAAGTTTTTTTAAATGTATGTTATCTATGACATGGGGTGGCACGTTACCAAACCTACATTTTCTAAAGAGATGCTTAAGTGCATTTGAAGTTTTTAATGGTTTCTAGGGTTTTGATGTCAGAAGGGATGTGGTTACCAGGAGAGAGATTATGATGGACTTGGAAGATTCTGTCTTTCAGACAGTTGTGAAACCAGCAAATACTGTTATTTCCAAAGCTGAATCTCTTGAGTTTGAGAAGGCAGCATTTGCTGGCTGTACCAAAAGCATTTATCATATCAACAGAGAGACCTGCAGTAATGAATTCCTCATTTGGCTTGCAATAAATACTATCAGTGGCCATTATGAGGGCGGTGAAGGTACTTAATGTGTGGCAAAAGCCATGCTGAGCATGACATAACCACATTAAAAAATTCTGGCCTGTTAAGTAGTCTCTCTATAACAGTTTTTCAAATATTTTGGCAATGGGTCATAAATTATAAATAGGTCTACCATCATTTCAGTCCATCAGAAGAAATGACTTTAGGTAGTGGGATTATAACTGAAATCTTGACAGTTGGTAGGATGGTGCTGGGGGGGTTAAATATATGAATAAGGGGTTTAGAGATTTTTTCCAGCCGCAGACCTTAAGGAAGGTGGGACGAAGTTTGATGGATTTGGATCCTGAATTACGTTTCAGTAGTAGGGAACTGGTCTGTTTTACTGAAATTTCAGAGAAGTGAAAGGTTGATGCATAAGAGACACAAACCCAAAGATGAAGGTTCTTGTTCTTCATTGGTGAGGCTGTAAAATGCTGGAAAGGCTTTAGTTACGTTAGTTATACTGAATTGTAGTAAGCGGGCATAGTCATTAACAAAGGTTGAGTGGTTCAATGTTATTGGCTCATTTTTAGTAAATAACAGTTATTTAATGTCCCTAATTAGTGTTTTACTTCTTTCCGAAACAGATTGGGTTTAGACCAGGTCACTTCCTGCTTCAATCTAAGGCACAGGGCTTATGGGTGCAATTCTTGTTTCTTTCCTTTGATTTAGAAAAGTGTGGTGCAGTCCCATATTTTGAGGGCTCCTTTTCTAGTTCAAGACAGAATCTCTGACTTTGTTTTAAAATGCTCTGTAAGACATGGGTAACTATGATTTAAGCTTTCATTTTCTTAAGGGGAACTGTGTATTTTGGATTTTTAAGAATCTGTGTAGCCTTGAAAAATTTTGAATGGGTTTCTAGGATCAGTTATTTCATGGGACAAGGAACAGTCTTGCAGTAAGACCCTTTGGTCTCCTTTCTAGTGTGCACTGAATCTATGGTTCTCTGTACTATCCAAAGAAATGTGAAGGTGTTTTTTTTTTTGTAGGTGTGGAACAGAAAAGGCTGGTGCCATCACAGCTTATCTTTTTGAGGCTGTGCTATTTTGTCTTCTGTATGGCCTTCCAACCTTTTGGTGGTTTGTCTTTAACCTAACTCCAACGAGGTCCTTGCTTAGAGGGGTAGCTTCTAATACACTTAGAAATAGGAGATTGAAATGTGTTTAACTCAATTGCCTTCCATTTGTCCTGAATACCTTATAGGATGGAAGTCTAAAGAGCAAATATTTATCCAGAGATAAACATCTGCACCTTTACATTCTCACCAAGTGACCATGCCCACAGCCAAGAATGTCTCCAGATGACTGACCCTTTAAAAACAGCTCTGGATGCTGCATCCACAGCATCATACTCTAATTTTAGAACACATACCCCCAGCTGTAGGATAGTCCATGCTTGGCTGATCAGATGTACCTTCAGGGTTCCATCCTGCATTTCCCCAGAACTACCCTAGAGTAGTCCAGAGATATGCTCTTAACACTTCAGAATGTGGGTCTGACATTTCAGGACCCTGAAGGATTACCTTCTTCACAAAGTAATCAGTCTGCTTCCTCTGTCACTGGGAAATTACAAGGAATTGGAGAGCAAAGCTAAAGGCATGTGGGATGACATGAAGTACAGACAATACAGTTGTCATGGCAGTAAATGGGAGCAGCCAAAAATTCAGATAAATGGGGAAAATAGTGTAAGAGGTGAACCGCATCAAGAACATGGTAATAGCGGTTGAGAAGAAGGGAAGCCTAAATGAGGAAGTCAAAACTAGACACAGAGGTGCTGCATCTACCTGGCACAAAAATTCACAGCAAATGTATGACAAAGTATGTCAAAGAAGCTGTAGTGTGAGGTGTATAATACCATATAGCAAGAAACCAGAGCAATGAAGGCAGACCAGCTCCGGAAGCTTCAGGTAACAGAGATAACTTGCCTAAGATAGGTAACAGGATGCACGATGTGGGACTGAAAGAAATGAAAACATCACAACAAAAGCCAAAGTAGCCCCATCTGCAGAGAAGGTCTAGAAGAGATTATGGGTGGTTTGGTTACAGGTGCAAGAAAGCAGAAAATTATTTGGGTGAAGAACGTATGTGAGGAACAGAAAGAAGTTGAGGGAACAAAAAATGTTCAGTCAAAAGACAGAATGCGACAGCGAAGGGGATACATTCAGAATATCGACAGACTTAAATTTTGTCCACAATATGGTGCTGCACAGAATGTTGAAACACGCAAGGTCAACTCCATTTGCTACCAGCTTTTTTGTACTAAAAATATCGATAAATATATGAGGCTGCAGCACAGCCTGGACTGTTTTTCCCTCTTCCCCTACTGTAGTGCAAGTGCAAGTTAGCGTGTGTGTGTGTGTGTGTGTGTGTGTGTGTGTGTGTGTGTGTAAGCAGCAGGGTGGTGTAGGGTGGTTTGCTCCACTGCATAAAATGTCTTAGTTTTCAGGTTTTTGTATTTTGATCTGTTGTGGTCATTTTGGTGCACTGATATTTTGAATGCATTCTGAGAGAAGACCTGCAATTGTGACTTTCAAAGAAGGTAGGAGAGTGGCTCTGATTTAAGAGATGTGGCACAAGTTGGTCTGGCACCCTGACCCCATGTAGAAAACTGAATAAAGGGGTTGTTCTTGATGACGATAGTGATAAAAATAATGTAAGACATAATGGTTGTCTAAATTTTCTATTCGATTCTACATGTTTTTGCTGTTGATATGCTACCTTAATGGAGATACATTGAAGTACAGTGCAGAAATTCACTGCAAAATCAATTTTACTTTTCCCTCATTGGATGCATGCTTACTCTATAGACATTATGTTGGCAAAAAGAGCAACATTAATTACACAATGCATCTTTTCTTCTCACCACACTTTTAAGTCACTTTACTGTAAGTGTTTTACATTAATAATCATTGACATTTCAGTTTAAATCTGTAAAGCCTCAGTTTTAAGCACTGTTTGGATTGCCACTTTCAGTATCCTGCTCATATATATTAGTTTTCATACTGGATGCTACTTTGCACCAGTGATTTCCATTACTTCAGTATGCATAATATTTTAAAGTTTTAAGTGTTGCAAGCAGGAAAACAGAAAATCCAATAAACCAAAAACAATACTCATAAGTTTATTCTGATTAATTTGGGGCAGTGACTGGTAATGTAATCATTTACAAAAAGCATATACATAAAGAGGGTTAAATCCTTTTATTCTGTCATTCTCTACAGCATTTCCACTATCTTGCATTTCTCATTGTATACAATTTAAAACTCAATCGGTGCTCAAGACTCCATTTCATTTAACAGCTGCAAGTTATCCTTGAATTCTGTCATATGAAGTCATCAGGCACACCAACCTTTTGTTGAGCACTGCAGAGACCCAAACACTAAATTTAATGCCACTATTTTCTCCACAAGTAGGTGCATAGGCATCTCCACTTTTACAGCCACATTTCTATAAACAACACCATTTCTTTAAACATTAGAACCTTCATTTGCACTAACTGTTGGTCACCTGCAGTGATGCATGTGGGAATGTTAGAATCTGATGGCATGGGGGTGACCAGAAGATTTTAATTTCAACATACGAAGGTCTTAAACTAAAAACAGGATTGACCTCTACCATGAAGACAGAGACAAGTGCAGCAGTGGATAAATGGGAAGAGTCAGACAGGATAAGTGTCCAGAAATGTGGCAGTTAAGGTGCAGTGCAAACATATGCAAAGAACTGCACTTGGGCCACAAGAACTTTAGTTTCACTCCCCCTGCTGATATTTCATACAAATAACAGAGCAGGAAAACAACCCGGAAGCAGTGCATGCAAGAAGGGGACCACCAGGAGCATAGAAAGAAGGGAGTATGTATGCATGTATTTACTTATTGCAACTTATTAACCAGGGTAGTGCTCTGATCACAAATAACAAGTTTCAGGCTCTGTCCATGGGAAGAGTTCAGCAATAAAATCAACTTGTACAAAAGAGACAGAGCATCAATGCAATAAAATGTGTACAGCAAGGTTAGAGTAATGCAACAGTAAGGCAAGTATAGCAAAGCATTCAGTATGAATAATTCTTCACATTATGCAGCTGGTTGAAGCTGAAATAAGCTCCTGCTTTACAGAGAAGTTACATACACTATATACGATAGAGTTAAATCTTACAGCAAGCACGACATACACTTAGAAGGATACAGTGAATAAGAAAGTTATTACACAGTGACAGAATATGGAGTACTTGGGTAATGTGGCCGAGACATAACACTGGCATTTGCTAAGGTTTCAGAAGATGATTTTTACTTGTGTCTAGAACTCTGGGTGCCATGATAGAGAGTCTGTGGTCAAGAATGGAGGAGTAATCTGTGCAGTGAAGCTTGTTTCTTTGGGGTTAGTAGTAAATGAGCTGAATGATCATTATTCCCGAGCTTGTAGGATGGAGGTTATCTTATCAGTACTACAGCAGCAGCACCAAACAGGATGCCAGGATGTATCGTCATGGGGACAGACTCCCAGAGCAAATAACTCCTCCACTCAACTGGTTATGGATGCACCACATCTTATGTGTGCAATTCTGAAGACTGCACAGGGAAAGTAACATCGGACTGCTGGAAGTAAGTCAGAGGAAAACTGTCAGACAGCTCCACTGGATGAAAGGGAAGGGATGTGACCCACAGACTAGAGGAGTTAGAGTTCTTCTCATTTGAGACCAGAAGAGAGAGTTGGATATAATACTGGCACCCATGTACCATAGCTTCAAGTGAAGAAGCTATGAAGGTAGGAAGAACAGAAGGGTGCAAAAGTAGCAAATTATAAGGATCAACTCCTCTCTGGATCTACAAGAGTATGTCTTTAAAGACCGTCTTTAAATATGGTAGTAAACCTATAGGCTATTACTAGGCACTTGTCTCAGTAGACCATTAAGAGTCTATCTGATGCATATACCAATATTTGTTCCCCTCATATGGTAAGGAACCCCGTACATACTCCAGGAGTGAATTTACAGTTCCCCACTCACACAACGTGGCCAATTTTAAAGACGTGGAACCACAAGGTTTGATGTGGAATGAGAGTTTGTTCTATAGGTATGAAACCCTTTGGGAGATACCTGTCACTCCAACAGGCTGTTTATAGTTTTAGGTCCTTAGAGCTGGCATTTCTATTTTTTGGAAGTGTAAGAGGTTAGGCAAGACTCAGTACGATAAGCAGAGCTTACCATGCAAGAGCCTACAGGGGACTAAAGTAGGTAGTGGGGGACAATAACATGCTTGGATCTGGAGAATATGTTGTTAGCAATTACCTGGGTCAGAAAGAATGATTTCCTAACAAAAGCTGATATGTGATCAAATGAAAGTTCACTGTGCATGAATGTCTCTAGCTCCCTTATAACATCATCTTCAAGTGGGATATCTTATGTGGTAGGCTTAGGTGCATGAATGTTGTGGTTTCCCAAGAGAACTACACTACATTTTGTGGCAAGGAGTATGTGCTCATAGTCATAGCAACACTACAAGTGCAGTTTAGACCCTCTCACACTATAAAGAGTATCAGCTAGTGTGCTAAAAGTGCTGAGTTTGTAGTCATCAGCAAACTGTCAGCTGCAAACCCTTGATCTTAGAGTGGACATCAGAAAAGTCTATACTGGAGAGAAAGGAAACAAATACACATCTCTTCATATTATTGGTTTCAGATATCTTGCGTTATTTTTACTTCCCATTTATTACTGTGATTATTCATTTTTTAATACTCCTATGTCAGTGTGATCTCACCTGGGCTGAAGCTATACCTGGTCCACTGAGTTCAATGCACTCACCATAAATAAGTAAATGATTTTATTGGTGGGGAAGGAGACTAGACAGTGGGGTAAGAAAGAAAAGGAAGAGGTAGATTGTGAAGTAACTGGAACTAAATCTGTCTGCAATGCATTAGAGATATCCACTGGGTTGTAGAAGGTTGTGCCATTTGAGATTAGTTTTGTGCAATACTGGGTATTATTTGTGAGACTCATAACTTAGTTACAGAAAAGCCTTATGATTAACTTTGCAAGTAGCAGCTGTATTCAGGTCACTTTTATGATTTAGGATTTTAACTCCACAGTTTGAGAAGTCTTTCTTCCTTTTATTGTTCAGTTTGTTGATACTGGGGTTCAACCTTACAGGTTTGTTCTTAAAACTGAATTTGTGATGGATAGTGGTGAATACTTCAATGCAGGAATTAAGGTCCGAATTAAAATCAGTGGCATAAGCAACTGCTTTTGATGTAGGATTCCCATGGTGTCTTTCAGTTGGCCAAAAGTGGTAGAAGGCTGGTCTTGCAGAAATCCTTCAATTACAGATAGAAGGCTGGATGCATTCATGTCCTGTGTTCTTCATGAGAATGTGACATCCTGATTTTAAGGTTTAATCACAGAGTGAGAGACCATGGATATGGTGCAGGCAGGGATTATATTTTTAACAACAAAGTCATAGAGACTAGAACCTGTAGTTAAAGAGGGCGGAGTAAGATCAAGAATTGGTATTAATGTCAGGGAACAACTTTGCGCATGTTTCTGGTTGTATAAATTTACAAGCTGTTGTATTAAAATCACCCCACAACTACTGTAGTATAACAAACATGGGACTCCAGCTAATTGAGGAAGGCATCAAGGTCAGTGGGAGACACTGAAGGGGTGTCTACAGTTGCACACAGTATAAACAAATGACAGGTACTAAACTCAGGAAAGTAGGGAGTGTTCTCATTATACTGAAACCAAGTTTCTGTAATTATGCATATGTGAATGTTTAAAGATCAGGCAGGCTTCAACTTCTGGCATTTCCTTATTAACACTCCAACTACTGAGCACAAATAACTTGATACAGGCCAGATTATAATTTGTTAGGTCTAGAAGATTGACTTTGAATAAAATGGCACTACAGTGTAGAAAATATCCTAACCAATATGCAAAAGTCCTTAAAGGACAGATATAGGCCATGCCTAGTAGACCAGGCAGAACTGTCGACCTTTGCATCCTGCATGGACACTGGATCCCCACAGAATGAAGCAATTACACAGCCAAATTGTTAAAGTCAATTATTTTCTCTTTGAATTGTGGCATCATTCTTAGCGGAGGTAAGATGCTGCTCAAGTCTAGCTTCTGTCCAGGTCTGGTGACATATATTAAGCATCCAACCATGTCTTTCCATCTCCCCTGGCGTGGACCTGCTCATCTGCATAATTTGGTTAGAGGGATCTAAGCACCCTAGTGACATCACAAATCATGTCTAACAATGGAGTCAAAAATAACTGGATACTGTGATGAGTAAGAGCATGATCCAATCACCTTAAGGGCCTAGACATGCAGCTTTGTAGACCCATGTTTGGGTTCAAATAGTGGATGCAGGTGTCTGTACCTTGGATAATGTGCGGGTATGTGAATGAAATCTAGGTCTACTAGTACACTGTCTAGGAAAGTTTGGCAGGAATTTCTTCAGTACCTCTACATATGTGGGTTTAGTGTTAATGCCAGACTGCAGTGAGGCTGGAGTATGCTCTTTGTTGACAACTGTGGTTTGTGAGGAAAGTATTGTTATATCTGTATAAGTATTTACACCTCTCACAAGTGGATTCAGTTATAGGCAGCAGTAAAGGTCGTCAGTGAACATGAATATGCAACAGTTGTTATACTACCTCAGAGTTCCTAGTACAAGCAGGCAGGCTGGGGATGGATTAAGGTCAGACTATGGTCCCATAATGGAGCATATCTGAGGTATATTGTATACAGTTAGATGGAAGGGAATATGTGTACTGCACTACTACACTAAACAAAACAAGACTGGTGCTTGTACTTGTGCAAAACTATAATATATAAATCCAAAAACAGCAACACAGTCCAAGAAGAGTCAAATAATACTATTTATTCCACTGTTTAAAGCGCTTTTCGTCAGCCTAATAGCAAACTTCTTCAGAAACAGTTACAGCAATAAAAAACCTTCCTTATAAGAAAGACAGGTGATCAGCATTCACCAATTGCATCACTTTGTTCTACTTAAGCAAACACACTTTAAAATTAAAGTGACAACTGCTGATAACCAGTAATAAAACAACATTAAAGTGTATAAACACATTAAAGTATGTATACATATCTACGACAGTGACCACAATACACAAAGGTAAAAACATTAAAAGTTATTTTGTATAACCCAGCCATTGACAGAAATAATATATGTTTTTAACAAAATGGGACATCACTGCAAGCTCTTTAGTTGGAGAATGCTACTAATTGAGCACGAGTCATTCAACCCAGGAAAATTGTAGGCATTCAGCCTCACTTGCCAGGCTCTTCAAGTTTGAGTGGTCTAGGGCCACCCCTACTGTCATACTTGGCTTGATCAATGATAATAAATTTAAAAGCATGTCCTTTATTAGAAATAGTGTGCTTAGCTAGCGCATTCTCCAGTTTACATTTATTCATAGCATATTGGTGTTCATAAATTCTGTCACGGAGCCTCCGCTCCGTCTTTCCTATATAGAAAGCAGGACAGAATGTACACCTAGCCAAGTAAACTACAAAAGACGAATTACAGTTGAATCTGCCTTTCAATTTATAAGTTGTACCATTAACCTTAAACTAATTAGTGACTTCTACAAGTTTACAATAGTTACAATTTTGACATTTATTCATCCCAGTATTCCGTACTACTGGGGTGTATTGCTGTTCTAAAAGAGTTTTAAGGTTCTTCCCTCTTTCAGTATTTCGAGACTGTATAGTGAATTCCAACTAACATATACTCCACCTCCACTATAAACTTCCTACGGCTAAACATACACATTTCTAACACCTTCATACTTAGATTGTCTCACTAACAAAAACAACTCAAAATGGTCAACACCTCCTCAAATTAATGAGGATAAAACAATTGCTATAGCCATAAATGATGTACCCACACATGAATCGGTTCAGCAATACCCATAATGATGGGAACCAGCAAGTTGAAGTATTTAGGAGTACGAATTAAAAAGGCTTCTGTTATGGCAGCTAAGGATATGTAGGAAGAGACTAAACACAAAGGTAAAAGAAAAACTGAGAAAAAGCTCTTGTTTATGGATATGGGTAATAAGATACAAGCAGTGAAAATGTTTTTAGTCCCTTTAGTTTTATATACAGGTCAGGCATATCTTTATCAACCAGATGAAAAGCTGTGGCAACAATTAATAAAGAGTTGAAGGAATTTATATGAGAGGAGGAGAGGGCATGGATTAATTGGGATAAGTCCATCCTTTCACTAGAACAAGGTGGTTTAGGTTTACCAAATTTGAAGCGATATTTTAGAGCTACACAATTAGGGCTCATATATATAACACAAGCAGAAAGTTATAATTCAAAGTGGAAAGGGATGATAATGAAGCAGGGGAAAAAATTCAAGAAATAAGGAGAGAGTGGGATATTGGATGCAGATCCTTGAAGAGAAGAGCAGCCACACAGAATAATACATTCATAAAGCAGCAGAAAGTATTCTAAGAACTAAGCCAACACGAGAACAGAGAAAGGAGACTTTTCCAATAGGGATGACTGTAAGTAGAGATATACAGAACAGGCAAGAGCAGGCTAGAATTTACTGCAGAAAATTGGTAAATAAACCATTTGGGAGCAAATAACTAGAGAGGGAACAGTAACAGAATGGGATGAGACCAAGAAGGCTTTGGACTGTAGATTAGAGACCATCTTCCCTACCAGGGATTGCTACTGGAGTATAATCCTAAGTGAAAAGCCTGCTCTGGAAGAGTTTTCAGTTGAATCTAGAACAGAAGCTGCTGTTAAAAAAAGGATAATTAGTAGGGCATATAAATGTTGTCTAATAACTAAGAATCAGAGAAGATTGGAAAAGTATTGGAGAAATGTATACATAATCCAGCTTCCGACTCATAATCTAGCATTTTCTTTACCATCACAACATATTTTTTGTCCAAACAGCACCACCACTATCCTTCTTAGTTTCATAAATACTGTTAATATAAACAAAGTTCTGGTAATGATGAATTTGCTGTCTTTGTAGACCTTTCAAATGCCTTTGACATTGTCTCCCATCATCTCCTCTAACAAATGTTTGCCAAACTAAGCACTTCAGACCTACCCATAGCCTGATTTAAATTCCACAATGAATGCTCTCCTTTCCTTCCAGTATCAGTTGGTGTGCCCTAAGGATCCATCATTGGTTCCCATTCTCTTTTACATCTTCACCAACAAACTTTCCACTGCCACTAAATGTGCCACAGTTATAAAATACACAGAGAATTAAGACACTCAATTGCTCCTCTTAGAACAAAGACTCTTTACAGAAATTAACACAAGAATCTAACTTCAGAAGAAACATAGGTTCATAGGTAGGTACTAGGCTATCGGCTCTAGGGCCCATACAAGCCTAAACAAAAAGGTACCCTGGCTTTCGCCACCTAAGAAAATTATTTTCCTGTGCCCCTGTTGAGCAGAGCTACAGAGGTGATCCCCAGGGTGAATTTCCTACTTCCCAGCCAATCAAGATTTTTCTTGAAGAGTGCTAACGAGGAGCTTTGTTTGATATAGATAGGGAGTTTGTTCCAGAGTATGGGAAGTCTCTGGGACAGGAATCTATCCCTCTAGCATGTTCAGTTTACTGTGGTGATAAAGTTTAGGTCCCTAGAGTGTGTAGCTCGGAGGGATTAGGATTTCTTTAAGTGGAGCATGTCCAACAGCTCTGGGTTTGACATAGCTTGGTATGTTAGGCAGAGATCGCCTCTGAGTAGGCGATATGCGACGGAGTGAAGCTGGAGTTTTTTGAGACGGTCTTCATAGGGCATCTGTTTGAGGCCACTAATCCTCTTTGTGAGGTATTTCTGCGGCCTTTCCAGTTGTTGATGTCTTGTGAGGTACATACCAAAAGGGGCATTGTACTCTATAATGGGTCTAATGAGTGACCAGTAGAGGGGAACAATGACCTCTTTTTTCCTGGATGAGAAACCTTTTGTGATGAGGTGTGCCACGTAGAAGGATTTCCTGACTACTGTGGTGATGTGATTATCAAAGGAGAGACTACTGTCCACCTGTGTCCCAAGGTCTCATCACACTTTCGGTGTTAAGTAGACTACCACCTATGTGGTAGTTCATGGGTACAGAGTTTTTACCAAAGGGGATGACAATGCACTTTTTGGCATTGAGCTTGAGGCCATGGCTTTGACACCAGGCATCTGTCTTAGTCAGGCCTTTTTGTAGGATGTTCACATCATTAGCAGTTTCGATTATGGCTCCTAGTTTGCAGTCATCTGTGAACTTCTTTAGCCAAAGACCTTCTGTGTTAACCTGTACTTAAGAAAAGTAGATACCAAACAGGAGAGGACCCAGGACTGAACCCTGTGGTACTCCACTTGTCACTGGTCTGAAGTCGGATTTGGAGTCTGCTACTTTCACAGTGTGGGTTCTGTCAGTGAGCCAGTTGGCAACCCATCTTGTGACATAGGGATTTATACCTAGTTTAGTAAGTTTATCTATAATTCCAGAGTGGGGGATGATGTCAAAAGCCTTGGCGAGATCTAGATAGGCTGTGTGAACACCTTACTCTCGTCTACGTCTTTGGTGACTGTTTCAAAGGAGGCAATCAGGTTTAGGAGACATAATCTGCCTTTTACAAATCTGAACTGTGTGGAGTCCAGGGTTTGGAGATTACCAATGTCTTTGTTTACAAGTTCCATGATGATACGTTCAATGGCCTTGCAGACCAGGCTCGTTTGACTAATGGGGCGGTAGTTCCTGGGCTCCATGGTGGCTCCCCCATTGTGGAGTGGGATAAACATCGCTGTGTGCCATTCAGTGGGCACAAAGCCTGAGGTGAGGCTATGATTGAACATGGTGCTTAGGTGGGGTGCCAGTTCATTTTGTAGTTCATGTAGAACGCAGCCTGGGATGTTGTCAGGTCCCATGGATGCTGTCTTCTTGGCTTTGAAGAGTGTGTTTTTTACCTGTGCAGCCATGATTACAGGAACTATGTATTCCTTTGGTATAGAGATGGGCCCTTTAGGGGGTGGGGTGGGGGTGGGGTAAAGTTAGTACTGAACCTATCTGCCAGGATGTTGGCAATATCAGTTGGCTCTGTATATTTAGTGCCATTATGCTATAACTCACAACAGATCAGAGTGTTGCCATTGAGATTCTTGACATAGCTATAGAATGCTTTGTGGCTGTCTTTAGAATCATTGGCAATTTTGTTTTCATAACTAGCTTTGGAGGATTTTATTAGGGATCTCAGCTTCTTATGGAGGCTGACCAGGGAGTTCTTCCAGTCATGGGATTTTACTCTTTTTTGTAACAGTTTCTTTCTTCTGTTGTAGAGTTTGTTTATGGCAGGGGACCACCAGATTGGCTTCCTTTTTTTGAAGGATAGCATCTTGGTTCTGTTAGGGATAGCACGATCCATGCACAGGTGTAAGTGCTTATAAAGTGCATTTGTGTAGGATTCAGCAGTCGTACCTCTATTGTCCATCTGCATGGGTGTTGTGAAGTTTGCCACTTCTGTCTTAAGCAGCATGAATTTGGCTTTGGAGAAATTTTTTATGGTGGTTTCCCTAATGGGGGGTGGGGGCAGGATGTGGGTGTCTAGGCTGATTAGCTTATGGTCAGATCTGACCAACGAGGAATTGACCTCTGGTGTGGAAAACCGGTCGCCCATGTTGGTAATGACCAGGTCTAGGATATTGCTGCCCCTGGTGGGGGTGTGGATAAGTTGATCCAAGGTGTTGGAATTTATGAATTCCAGAAAACGTTGAGCAAAACAGTTGGTACACGAGTAGTTTTCCCAGTTAATGGTGGGGTAGTTGAAATCGCCCATTATTAGGGTGTTGGGTTGTACCCTAATATTTTCCAGTGTATCAAGAAATGAGAAGTGGGAATCCTGGGGCATGGTGGGAGATCTGTAGCAAGTTCCAATTTGGATTGCGGTCTTGCACAGAGTTAGTTTCACTTGGATAATCTCGAATGCATTATGCTGAGCAACTAGCCTGGAGGTGTGGATATCCTTAATGAATATGGACACGCCTTTACCTTTAGTGTTTTGGCTGAAAGGTGTGGTATGAATTACAGCCTGGTAATGCAGGGGTGCTCTCTGGAGCCTTGAACCAGGTTCTCTGTCACTGCACAGATGTTGATGTTCTCCATAACTTTCTAATATACAGTTCTTCAACCTCAAGAAATTAAACTGAATTAATTTTCACTCTCAAACAAATACAACCATCAGGTATTTTCAGTATAAGCTCATCAAACAGAAATAACACTGAATTAGTCAATACACACAACTCCTGGGTATTCTTATTGATCAAAATCTGAAATTCAACTACCACATTTAGCACACAGCCAAAAAAAAAAAAAAACAATAGAAACTTTGGTCCATGTACAGAATCAAAGCCTATCTGGCCAATTCTGCTCAAAAGCTTTATCTTCCTCCCACTCATACTCCTACACGCTGCACCCATATTTACCAACATACAGACCACTCTGCTACATATGCTGGAACACTGTTACATCAAGGTAGCTAAGTGTACTGCCAGCCTTCCTAACACAGCACATCACTGACGGGCACTCAAACTGCACTGGCTCAAACTATCATACTTCCTCACTTACTCCCAAATGGTCACCAGTCATGACCTCATCTATAACCCTCCAAACTGTCCTGCCCTTCGATACCACCCACTGCTACAAGTCACCAAGAACCCAATGCTCTGCAGATAAACTTTTATCAATAACAAAGATTAATAATTCTGCAGGCCACTCCCTCAACTCCAACTATGAATAAAAAAGCTGTAACACTATCCCTTTAACCATTAAACAAAACCAACTCATCATTAGCACAAAGATCTATAAACAGTTTACTATATGGGTTCAGATCAGAAAAGCCAATCCTTATGGTCACTTACAGTACGTAGCTAGGGTAGGAGGACAGGGGCAACTGTCCTGGGTGCAAAATGTTGTGGGGCATGACTAGCCAATCCCAATCTTTTGTTAATGATGTACTGGCTTTTAAAAGCCGTTACAGTATGGGCAAACTGTAAATCAGCACCCTGATTGGAGAACGAACATTCTCCAGCAGCATATTAAAGTACAAGTAATGCCCACTGAAAAATGAGTCCACTGCTTCAGTGCAGCATATCAAGCTACTGTGGAGCTCAGACTGAAAACAAACTCAACACCCGTCATTATTTTACCCTTGTTAAGCAGTGCTTTTGCTGTTTAGCGAGTGTAAAATGTAAAAAAAAAAATGAATGAATTAATTAAAACAAAAGTGTGTGTGTTTATGTCTGTGTTTGTGTATGTGTGCATGTGAGTAAATGTGAGATTGATAAACCAGTTATTTTACACTTGCTAAGCAGCACTTGCTGTTTAGCAAATGTAAAAAAAATAAACAGAAAAAAGTGAATGTGTGTATGTGTACGAGTGTGTTTACCTTTCTGTCTGCGTGTGTGAGTGAATACATGCATGAAAGCAGAAGAGAATGTATATATATATATATATATATATATATATATATATATATATGTGCGTGAAAGCAGAAGAGACTGAGCATGTGTGTACAAGAAGGAGAGAAAGAGTGAACAGTGAGATCGATTGAGCAGTTATTTTACACTCCCTAAGCAGTGCTTTTGCTGTTTAACAAGTATAAAGTAAAAAATAAAACAAACAAAGTGTGTGTGTGTGTGTGTGTGTGTGTGTGTGTGTGTGTGTGTGTGTGTGTGTGTGTGTGTTTGGTGGGGGGGAGTGAGTGAAATTGTATGCGTGTGTAAAATCAGAAGAGACTGTGTGTGAGAGAGAGAGAGCGAAGAGTGAGAGCAATCCCTGGCAGCAGCAGCATACATCTCAACCTCTTAGAACAAGAAATCTGGACAAACCGTGGAAGTAGCTAGTGCCTCAGACTTCTGGGCAAAGAAACACCTGCATTATTGTTTGCAGAAGCACTGACAGAGGAATATTTGTGGCTTAGCAGAGAGGAGTGCCTCAATCACACTTTCTACAATCACATTATTTGCTTTCTTCTGAAGTGGGAGATCAAATTATTACGGCTCATTACTACCTTTGCAAAAGAAGATGAGAGAGCTTTGCTGCTGTTTTAGGTTGTAAAAAAAAAGCAAATAGTGTGGGATTAACGAAGACTAGATGTAAAACAACTGTTTTTTTATTTAAGGATGACTATAAAATAAAATATATATAAAATATATATGGATATTTATATTTTTCTGCAGCTGGGAAAGAGAAATTCCAGGGTTTACGCTTAACTGTATTTTACTGCTCTTGCCTTAAAAAAAAAAAAAGTTTACAAATGAAACAGGCAAATATATATTCATCCACCCCATTGAATGGGTAGCATTTGCCAAGTGTTCCGGGACTCAGCATGGAAAGAAAAGACAAAGTTACCACACTGCAACAGGCGAAGAATTGAACAAATGAAATGGTCTTTGGTGTGATTTCCTACGACTGTTCCATACTTTACAGGAACAAATGAAACCAGTTGCTGCTTGCGACCTTCTGCCTTGGATTTATTTTGGTTTTGGAGCCTTTTGGATTTTGAGTTTTACCAACAAACCAAACATTTTAGCAGAAGGGAACAAAAAAAAAAAAAAAAAAAAGTAAATACCTGAACATTCTTTAAAGTGTTTTACTTCGGATGTAAAATGCTTCCTCCAACACCATTAACATATACTACAGCAAGTTAGAAACATTAGGCCGAAGAATTATTTTACATCAAAAATATATAAAAAAATAATATAGTACTTAAAAACGCAACAATTTTACAGAGACCCCATTCTCTAAGTGGAATAATGCCCTCCAGGGTGTGTGCGGAGTCGGGCCTCATAACACCCCTGGCAGATGTTAATTACACACACTAACACACACACCCTGTGTCAGGCACTATTGCTTGCATATTGCATTTGGGGTCTAAACCTGAGCACTGTAGCGCTCTGTATGTGGTCTAAACTGTAGGACACATTGTAGCAAGCAGTTTGCTACAGTTTAAAAGAAATAATTTTGAGGGAGGATTGGGCGCAGGGCACAGAAACAGGTCCTGAATGGCTGGGACAGGAGGGAGGCAGTGTTTCATGCATCTGGCCTCCTGGTTGGTTTGCCAGTAAACAAAACTTTTTTTTTTTTTTCTTAATCTTCAATGGAAGAGCCATAGGTATAACTACTTATGACAGTGGAGATTTTTTTTTTCTTCAGTTGAACAGAGGGGTTGGGGCACTGGTTGAACCAGCTATGCTTCTGGTCACTTCCCTCTAGATACAGCAGTCATTCTTCATTTGAGCAGTGCATTCTCCCACCAGAACTACAGTCAGTATGTGGTACCTTATCAAGCTCTATTCCCAAACTCTCCAGCTATGTAAATTACTCCAAATAGGTGTTTGCTTAAGCACTGACAATTTTCTTTTCTGTAGCTTGCACTTGCAATGGCCAAGTCCTCTCATCTACCTCCTCAAACCCCAACCATATGGGTTTTGGTAAGGATATTTACACACACCTAGGGCCTTTTCTAAGGGGCAAATCCAGTGTAGGAGAATATCCATGATGAAAAGTCAAGGTCTAAAAACTATGCTGTATGTAGCAGTACAAATCAGCTCTGTCTTGCTGATACTTCAGTCTCCTGCACAAGCACTGTCTCCTTTTTCTCCCATCACTTGATTAGCACTGCATCTGCCTTACAACCTTCATGTTGCATATGGAAAGCCCATGGTGACTTCAAGCAACATTTTTCAGATTGTCAATATGCTGCCCAGGGGCACTAGCTTACTGGATCTGATCTAATATAGGACAGTACTGCACACCCCCTAGTGGAATGATTTCTCTGGTAAGGTCAGACCACAAAACAGTCTCCTTTGAAGTAAAATGGAACCCCAGCCAACTATAATTCCAACTTCATACTACAAAGTGATAGACCAGCAAAATTTCAAGCCCCCATAAACCCTCAGAACACTGCTGCCTACATGGAACTGTTTACAGAAAACCTAGACAAGATGTTAATAGCTGCAAAGTATGGAGCTAACTCAAAAAAAAAAGCCATCCTGGTAGAATCACATCAGCAATAGACTGTACAACATGAAGGAAGAAAAATATGGCAAAAATGAGAAGGCATAGCAACCTGCAGGATAAAAGCACTCTCAAACTAAAACAACTCAGGACAAATAAAGTCTACGAAAACCAAGGACCACCACAAGGCATTCCTCAACCTCAAATTCAATACAAAATTGTGTGCAGAGCTCATCATTAATTTAGCCAACTATACTGTTCCAGAAGATGTAGCAAACCTACTGGCAGACAAATTCAGCTCCAACTTTACCACTCTCTCCCCCTCAACCTTCCCTCAGAAAATACCATAAAATATACCCCCCCTACTATCACTAGGGAACAGGTTCTCAAAGCTCTCTCTGAGGTCAACACAGCATCGATGGGCTCAGACAATATCCCAGGATGCCTTCTAAACAGCATGAAACATGACCGATATCCCTCTGGAATTGCTATTTAAGCATAGCCTCTAAACAGTCCTGTGCCTCACAAATGCAGTGCAGCAAAAGTCATCTCTCTGCGCAAAGGTGGGCCATCTACAGATCCTGCAAACTACAGACCTGCAAGTCTCACTAGTCACATATGCAAAGCCATGGAAGGTATTACCATGAAAATGATCAATAGTGACACAGGAAACCTCCAAACCCTGAACCCAACACAATCTGGTTTCATCAAGGGCAGGTAATGCCTACTCAGCCTGGTGCACCTTTTTGAGAAGGTCACCAAACCAATAGATGAAGGCAAAATGATTCACACTGCCTACCATGACCTGGCCAAACCATTTGATACAATACGTCACTCGGACATTGTTGACAAACTCACGAGATTAGGTAAAAACCCTTATTTCATCCAGTGGATAGCCAGCTGGCTCACAGACAGGACCCAGGAATGTAAAATTGGGGAGTCAACTTCTAAAGAGAGGCCAGTCACAAATGGAGTCCTTCAAGGATCGGTCCTGTGATCACTCCTTTTTGGCATTTACTTTTCTGAAATCATGGGCAATGTCAAAGGTGTCTGGCTGACTAAATTTGTAGACGATTGCAAATTTGGAGTGGTCACAGAATCACCCACTGATACTAATGTTCTCTAGGAAGGGCTGACACAGACAAAACTTGTGTGAGTGCCACAGACTAAAACAAAATGCCAAGAAATGCATAATAAAATCCTTTAGGAAGCCATCCAACCCTGGTAACCATCATATTAGCAGCACACCCCTAAGAGAAGATCAAGTAGTCAGGGACTTGGGGACACACAGACAGTAATCTAGCCTTTGACCATCATGTGTCTACAGTAGTCAGGAAATCATGCTCTGTTGTGCAACTTATAAACAAAGGTATGGCGTCTAGGTCCAAGGAGGTCATTGTTCCGCTGTATTCAACCACTGAGTATAATGCCCACTTTAGGATGTACCTAACCAGTTACATTAAACAACTGGAATGTTCATAACGGTTTCTCACTAAAAGAAAACTTGCTGTAAGTAACATGTCATACACAGACCACCTCAATTATCCATCTATTCTGTCTCCTACAGGCTGTTGAGGGGTGATCTATGTCTGGCATACGGGGCATTGTTGACCCCCTCTCTGATGGAAATTCTTGCAAATCTGCAAAACAAACAATGCCAAATTACCCATTCTAACTACTTAAACCTTGCCTGTGATATAAATATAACCTGCTGCAGAGACAGGTAGGTATCCCAGGGACTACCCCTTCTTTGGAATCAGACTCCTCATCCATGTCAAACACAGTTCCTCCCTAATCCAATTCAATTTGGACAATAGGATGGGGAGCAAGAAATTCATCCCTGGTTTGGCACCTGTCTCTAATGCACAAAGGCAGACTGTAAATGCTTCATCTCTCAAGCCTGTTTACATTTATCAATGGAACCAGAACTTGTCAAGAGTTTTGGGATGCAAGACTAGGTTTAGAAAGGGTCCTTGTATTCGTTAACCTAGTATACACCTATGAACCTGACTAGGCTGTGTGGATTTCTCAGCCAGCAGCCACTTGTTAATGATCGTTCTTCTCAACCAAACCAACACAACGATAAAATTACAGTTACTGGGCTAATGATGGTCAAGCATGCTCAAACAAACAGCATGTGGCACTGCCCTTTAGTGTCATTAACATACAATGCTTAGAGCAGGACATCAGCCAGTCTTCCAGACTGTTGAACGTTTCGTGCTGATCTACAACTAGAAAGGTTCCTTCCACATGTACATTTTGAAAAGGCAATTTTAATTAAATTTTTTCTCCAATGGAGTTTGACTGCATCCTGAAAATACTCTAATAGGTCCTGATTCCTGACACAAAACTGTTAGTTCTGTGTTGCAGAGAGAGAAAGACACACACAATGGTCTCTGGTTGCAGCATTTGCTGAGCATTTTGCTGAATCAAAACAGAAAAGGGTACTGAATGACAGGTTTTAAAAATAGCAAGGAATTATTTTTTTGGATGACTTGATTAATGATTTTCAAAAAGTGCATGGTTTATGCATACTGCAGATTAACTCTTACACAAGGTGTTTTGTTGGATTCAGTCTGCAATTAATTTTCACGTTTAGCGTTTAAACAACTTAATTACCCAGCTCCTGGGTATACATGAACTGAACAATGAAAGTGGAAAGCAGCACAAAGCAAAAAACACAACCTGAATCCATACTGAATCCAATATAATCCTATATACAGTCAAAGCTTTTTTTTTCACATTACATCATTGAAGGTTACATAAATAAAATAAATCTTAATACAGAGAATGTTTTCGAAGTGCAAAGTATACAGGGTCAAGAAAACAACAAAAACACAGATGACTTAAGCACTGACAGCTATGGGATTTGTAGTAGCAAATTACTTTCCCAAAAAAAGGGAATACTACTCAGACTTTATGCCATTACTCAGTTATGCAGAGGACTTTGATCTGTTTAATGGACTTTCTATTTAGGATACCCACTCAAATGAATAACTGCCAACTCTATTTTGTTAAGTTGCTGATTAAACAAATTGTGCAAATTCCTGATGGATTAACTGAAGTGGTTAAAACTAGCAATGCTTTCAGTTTGGATAATTTTATACTTAATATGACTGGATAAATTAATAAAATGATTAGGCCAGAATAATTTAATTAAAAAGAAATCCCTTTCTTATTCCCTCTGTCTGTACACTGGATCATCTTTGCATCAATTCCAGGTATCGAAGATCCTGCCCATAGGGAGATGTGCACCTTAGGATTCTGCAAACTTTGAAAAGCACTGCAAACACTTCTTTGTGTTGTGTAATTCGCCTTTTCATCTTCCAGTTTGTGCTTTCTTCCTTTTATTAGAGATAAGCAATTTATCTATCCATGCACTACGGAAAAATATGCAGACTGTGCAACTTTTCACTGTTCACTGCCCAGGTCTATGTGAAAATTGTCTCTCTCCAGCAAAGCTAATCTAGTTAATACAATTTAAGCAAATTAAGTAAATGCATTTACTGAAGTTAAAAACCGACTGAAGAGAGAATAAAATGGGTTACTACTCACAGGTAAGACACAGCATCATACTACCCAAGTGTTCTTAGCATTCAGAGCCATTATTAATAGCCTAAGAACTGAGTTAATAATGGGGCAAACAAGTTATGGTTATAGTGTGGTGTTGCCATTGGTATACAATTAATTATAATTAAAAAAAGAGATACATAGCGAAACAGATTTTAAAAAGCAACGGAGATCTTGCTTTCTCCATTGCTTTTGCCCACAGCACTGATGTACTACGTAGGCATGCGCATTTGCAGTACATCAGAACTGCCGCAGAATACCAGACAGCTGCGGAAGGGCAGCAAGGAGGCATTATACAATGCCATTATTTAAGAAAAGTAATTATTTTTTTCTTAAATAATGTCATTGAATAATTGCAATAACCCACTTCTGGGTGTGGGTAATGCTGGATTTACCCACGGTTGGCTTTGTTTGGCCACTTGGGCTTCGCCCTCGTGACCAAACCATAGCAACCGTGGGTAAATCCAGCATTACCCACACCCAGGCATGGGTTATTGCTATAATATTCCCTTTTTTTCTCTCCAGGGTTTTGGATACATAGCCATTATCAAATTTTATAATATTAGTGCCCATTTTTAAAGGAGACTTGGTTAACAATGTTATGGCAACAGCTCTTTGTCTAGAAAGGACAGGCATTTAACTACAACAGATTTTGGGTATGATGCAGGGTTCATGAGTACAGCTTTACCTATTGTTCTAGGAGCTCTCAAAGTCCATTGCAGAAACCTTCTGGCAAGTTAAGTAGTTTAGGGAATAGGGAAATTGACAAAAAATGATATCACATCATTTTTTCATCCTTCTCAGAGATATAAACAATTCTCAGATTGTATCTTCTCTTCCTTTTTTCTAAATCTTCCATTTTATTAAGCAACAGATTGTTCTTCAAACTGAACTCAATCTGAATCTCTCCTTCTATCACGTTTCCATCTGTCTCATTATGTGTAGTTTCTCTCTGATTTGTAAACCTTGTTTTTCAATCACTGTCATTTCAGTTTATTATTTTCTTGCAATGTGTCATATGTTTAATCTAAAAACTGTCAACGTTTAGAGTAATCAAAGTGAAAATAGAACCTGTTGTATGTCCTTTTTAATGCCATACCTAATATTTATATATATATATATATATATATATATATATATATATATTTGTTTATATTTGAGGAATTTGTAAAGTAATTCTCATGACAGTTAAAATGTTTTTTGAAAGGAAATTTCTATTCAGACCAGCAATTCAGTTTTCTTTCCTACCAAAAGAAAATATTTTCCCACCAAATAGAACAAGTTTAATTTTATTTCTGCTACTTTTCCTTGACTTTATCTGATACTAAAGAGCTGCATTGAAGCTATTACACGTCTGCCATCTTGCCTGGAACTCTGCTGGGAGGCTACAAGAGCACCTCTTGCCCACACTGACAGTGATATAATACAGTATGTTGCAGTTATGCTCTTAAAACAAGAAGTATTCTTGTTACATCCAGGTCCACAAATAGAGACATATGAGAATAGGGATGTTAGAAAATCAAACAAATCTTGTGTTGCTACAGAGATGGCATACACCAAAGAACTGCATTGGCAACCAGGTAAAAGCTCTACAAGTTATAACAAACCACACTGCCACAAATGTGATGCAGTACTAATTACTATCAGATTTAAAAGCTGTTGCCACACAACCCTTTTTAATTAAAGCTATTGCATACAGCAGTTAAAAATGCACATGGTACAATTAAGTTCTGTGACTCGGTCTCCTATCACAATGCTTTGTGTTTTCTGATATACACTAAAAGTAAATTTCTTGACATCTATTACTTAAGCACAGTATGGTTAAGATCACAGACCTGAATATACTACTCTGTACTTTTTAAAGGCATGCATTATAAACTCTAATAAAAACAGCAAATTAAATATGAAACCAGTTGCATTCACATAATGTTTGAATCCTCTGTCAACAATAAACAGCAAGAGTAAGGACATGCCAGGAAAGCATAAATGTTTTGCTCCCTCTCAGAAAATACAATGCAAACATGCATGCATCTCTTTCTCAGCAGTATCATCATAATACAGGACAAGGAAACGTAACTTTCCATACCCATGTACATAACAAAAAAGTGAATACACATATACCAACATCAAAGGATTAGCAGGCCAAGATGCTGTGGATACAATGGCAAGCATTTAGAAGACTAGAGAAGCTACAATTAAGGTGTGCTCTAAACGTCATCTTAAGATGCCTTCCCAGGCATTATTTATTGCTGGGTAGAACAGCAAGGAATACACCAAAGTCAAACCAGAGAGGGGAAAGGGTATTAATGGAACATGTAATGTAGTTCTGATTGACAAATCCTCCCCTCAGTCTTGACTGAAATTCTAGCTTATAATACTTTGCAAATGTGCAGACTAAACTCAAAGTGGTAGCCCCCATGTGACTCCCCTCCTCTGGGCCACTAATCAAGTAATACAGGTACTTCAACGTAAACTTACATCTGTCAATAACTGTTATGCAAACCTGTGCTCAGACAACACTAAAACGTGCAATGTCATTGCATTTGGGAAGCAGTTTTGACACCCTCCTATATGTACAATCATCTGATAATTGTCATCTTTGAAGAATCCATGGAGTCCATAATTACCACATACCCTCCTTTGCCAGGTTTCATGATTCAAACATTCCTATTATGAATCAAGCAAGGCAAGTTACTCACCGAGTCAACCTGTCTCTAAAGCCACCATTCTGTGAGGATAATCGTAACTGATCCTCACAAAATGTTTCAAATACAAGCACCACTGGGTACTGGGAAAGAATAAAAGAATACTTCCTTTTTATGTGCAGAATTGTCACATCTTCACTTCTTGTTAGAAAAAAAAACATTTTACAATTCAGACCCTAGTGTATAATCTCAACTGCATCAGGGCAGTTACCAAATCCAGCCGAAGCCTTTCTACAAACCTAGACCAAAAACCAACAGGCCAACAAAAAATATGGTTTAAAAAATGTCGGGAGAAAAATTAAGACAATTTGGATACACTGGCTGGAAACAGACTGGGTTCTTGGCTAGCCATGCTGGCCTGCTTCTATAAGGAAGGACAGGAATAGATAAATACTGTAAAATATTTTGGTTCTTAACACAAGTACTAATTTAGCTACGTTTGAACTTATTTTAAGCATAGCCAATTTCGCTTAAAGGTGAGAATCAAACTCTTTACCTTCAGTGTGAGTTAAACACCTTAACCACTATGCCAACCACCAACCCAATTTTGGACATAAGAAAAAACATCCAGATCTTGTGTGGCACTGACTGTTAAAATAGTATTTCCTGCTTGAAATGTGCATTCATTTGTTATAGCACTTTTATTGCCTGCTGCATACTTTTCTAGCTAGTTTCACTGTGTGTGATGTATTAACTGGAAATTTTCTACATTTAAGCACCTATTTGGGTTTGTTTGTTCCGATTTCCTGCCAAGGAGTGTATCATATAACTTATTTGTTTGCAGTTAAAAGCATTTGCTAGAGTCTCCCTGCTCCTTTATCTGTTTAAAACTTTCATTTAAAGGCTCACTGCTGTTTTTCTGCTGTGATAAACATTTCTGCAGTTTTTTTTCCTACCTAAGTAGTGTGGGTAGTTGTAGCATTGTCCACATTCAGGCTTGTGTTTTGGGCCTAGTTGTTTGTTTGTAGAGGCTGCGTGTCTGACCACATGTACCAGCCCATCTTAGTTTAGCCAAAGCCATTCTTGCATTTCAGTGAGAGGGGAGTGTTTATGGTCATTGGCTGATTGGAGTTACCTGGACTACGGCTTGGAGTAAGCACTGCATTGGTTCTTTTGAGCTTTTTTTAAAGTTGTTTCAGGTTTCAACTTTCTGTTACTTAAGAAGTTAACTTGTGAGCGTTTTTGCCATTTCACACTGAGCTAATCAGAGGAAGGGCACTGAGCAAACCCCAATCTGTAATATATAACATTAAGCATCCTGTTTTTTGCTTATTTTTACAAGTTATTTATACTACTTTTATTGTTTGCTGCATACTTTTCTAGCTTGTTTCATTGTGTGTGAAGTATTAACTGGAAATGTTCTACATTTGTAAAGCACCTGTTTGGGTTTGTTTTTTTCTGATTTCCTGCCAAGGAGTGCATCATATAACTTATTTGTTTGCAGTTAAAAGCATTCTCTAGAGTCTCTTTGCTCCTTTATCTTATAGTTTCATAGTTTCATAGTATAGTACTAGGCTATCTGCCCTGGGGCATTTGTAAGCCTAGCCATAGTGATGTGGCTTTTGCCACCCCATGAAATGGTACAAAAATGTACAGAATAAATCTAGAATACTGTGCCTCTGTCTAGTAGTGACACAATGAAGGTCCCCTTATATAACAGAATTAGTTTACTGTGCCCCTGTCTGGCAGTGACACAGATGTGACCCCTGGGGTAAACATACGATCTCCCATCCACTCATCAAGATTTCTCTTGAAGAGAGTCAGTGAGGGGCTCTGTCTAATATGAACTGGGATCCTGTTCCAAAGCATGGGAAGCCTCTGGGTTATGAATCTATCCCTCCAGCATGTCCTATTCATACTTGTGCCAAGATTTAAGTCTTTAGCTCTCGTGGTCCTGATGGATTTGGATTTTTTGAGGTGGAGCATGTCCATCAGATCCTGATTGGACATGGCCTTGTACGTCAGGCAGAGATCACCTCTGAGCAGGCTGTATGCTACTGAATAGAGCTGAAGTTTCTTTAGTCTGGCGGAATAAGACATATGTTGGAGACCCTTGATCCTTTTGGTGAGGAACTTTTGTGGTCTGTCCAGCTGTTGCAAGTGCCGGGTGAGGTACATACCAAATGGGGCATTGTACTCAATCATGGGTCTGATGAGGGAGGAATATAGGGGTACAATGACATCCTTGGATCTGGATGTGAATCCCTTCATGATGAGGTGTGCAAGGTAGAATGTTTTTCTAACCACTTTGGCAACGTGGGTGTCAAATGAGAGGTCGCTGTCTACTTGGATCCCTAGGTCTCCGATTACTTTTTCTGTACTCAGTGGGTTGCTGTCTATGTGATAACTTGTGGGTACTTTGTTTTTTCCAAAAGGGATGACTATACATTTTTTGGCATTTAGTTTAAGGCCGTGACTACGGCACCAGTTGTCCGTTTCAGTGAGGCCTTTTTGTAGGATGTGTGTGTCTGCTGGTGTATCGACTATGGCGCCTAGTTTGCAGTCATCTGTGAACTTTGTCATCCACAGCCCTCCCATGTTTGCTTTAACATCTGAGAAATAAATGCTGAACAAGAGGGGTCCCAGGACAGATCCCTGTGGGACACCACTTGTGACTGGCTTTGAGTCTGACATTGCTCCAGCGATTTTAACTTTATGGGTTCTGTCCTTTAGCCAGTTTGCAACCCATCTAGTGACATAAGGGTTTACTTTTAAGCTCTTTAGCTTATCTATGATGCCTGAGTGGGGTATTGTGTTGAAGGCCTTAGCCAAGTCCAGGTATGCTGTATGGACTTCTTTGCCCTCATCAATGGCTCTAGTGACTGTTTAGAAAAAGTCAACCAGGTTTAAAAGGCAGGATCTGCCCTTTACAAAGCCGAACTGGGTGGGGTCAAGTGTCTGTAGGTCCCCTATGTCTCTGTTTATGAGTTCCATAATGATTCTTTCCATAGCTTTGCAGACCAGGCTAGTTAAGCTTATGGGGCGGTAGTTTCCAGGGTCTGTAGAGGCACCCCCCCTTGTGGAGTGGGACCACTGTTGCTGTACGCCACTGTCAAGGTACATATCCCGAAGTAAGGCTAAGGTTAAATAGCATTTTTATGTGTGGGTTTAGCTCCTCTTGGAGTTCACGTAACATGCACCCCGGGATACCGTCAGGTCCCATTGATGCTGTGTTGTTTGCTTTGTTTAGGGCGGTTCTCACTTGGACATCTGAGATGACAGGGAGATTACATTCAGCTGGGATAAGTATTTCTTCTTTTGGGGGTGAAGGAGGCGAGAAATTTGCACTGAACCTGTCAGCCAGAATGTTAGCAATATCTGTGGGTTCAGTGTATTTTTTGTTGTTGTGAGCCAACTCTGAGCATATCTGAGGGTTTCCACCCAGGTTTCTAACATAGCTGAAGAAGGCTTTGTGGTTATCTTTAGTGTCCTTAGCGATTTTTCTCTCAAAGTTTGCCTTGGATGTTTTTATGAGAGAACGTAGTTTTCTGCTAATGTTGATCAGAGATGTCTTCCCTTCATGGGATTTCGCTCTGACGTGCAGTAGCTTCCTTCTTTTGTTATACAATTTGTTTATGGTTGAGGTTCACCAGACAGTACGCTTACATTTGGTGGAGAGGGACTTGGATTTGTTTGGGATTGCATGATCCATGCATTCTTGGAGATGTCCATAGAAAGCATTTGTGAAGGATTCGGCATTGTAGGATGTGGTATCCACTGGCACAGTGGGCTTAAAGGATACCATCTCAGTCTTAAGAAGAGTGAAGTCTGCTTTTGAGAAGTTTTTCACTGTGGTCTTTTGTGCTGGGGGTGGAGGTGGGATATGTATATCCAGGGTGATTAGTTTGTGGTCAGATCTCACTAGTGAGGGGTATACTTCCGGTGTGGTGCATTTTGTCCCCATGTTTGTGATGATCAGGTCTAGTATATTATCTCCCCTAGTGGGAGAGGTGACTAGTTGTTCCAGTGCATTTGAATTTATGAATTCCAGGAACCTTTGGGCTAGGGTATTAGGGCTAGAATAATGTATCTGTTTAAAACTTTAATTTAAAGGCTCACTGCTGCTTTGGAGTTGCACACCCCTACTGTAAATTTGATCTGGGACACTCCCCCAGTTTAGTATTATTACCTCATTCTACCTAATACAGGGAGAACATTTGAGAAGGCCAACCCACTTAGTTCTTAACCTCGAGTTATCTTCTGCTCTCCTTACTCTTTCCACTTAAAAAAAAAAAAATAAATAAATTCTATGCTTGTTTCCTGCCTTTCCTGTAAGTAGTCTAGTCCAGATACAGATTTGTATCCGGGACTGTTTGTAAGCTTGTGAGCCCCCGCTGCTTAGCTATGGTTAAGCTATTACCGGCGCCATAAAGTGTACACTTCATATTTTCCCTTACAACTAGCCAGTTTTTTTAGTTTTAGTACTCAAATCTGTTTCTTTGAGCTCAGCACTTGTTCAGAACTCGTAAGCACTAAATAAGCTACAAATTACTATAGCACTCAACTTACCTCACTTGCCTAGAGGAAAACAGGTTTTACTAAAGAAATAAGCACCTATCCAGGCATGTCCAAGGGTCAGCTCCAGGTGTTTTCTCTGGTCTACTTGATGAATCTGGGCATCTTGGGGCAATGCAGCAATTGTCTCATGTACAGAGACAACCCTCTCCTCCTACCACCCAACACTACAACCTGTGAGAGATGCACTTAAATAGCCAAAGTGGAAGCAAAGCGCTCTTCACCCAAGACTGGACTAGACCGTCAAAAGGAAAGGGTAAACACCTGTACCACACCACACTCATCACATAGTCCCTTCAAAACCTACACCACCAAAACACACACACCTACATTTGCAGAGGCTCTCAATAAAAATCTGCCCAAACAACAGGGACCTCCAAAGCAGAAACGCAAGCAACTTCCACCTCCCAACACAACCCAAATGACACAGCCCACAAACTCAGTGTGCCACTCATCCACAGCCCATAAGGCATAACAACGTACCCAACACTCAAGTCATAGGTGACTTTATAGTCAGGCACACTGATATTCCACTCACCAGGCTAAACAAGGAGAAAGTTACTGTCAGCTGCCAGTTGGGTGGTGGCAGGATCCACCTCATAATGCACGCACACAGGTCACTCCACAACAAGTACAAATATGACTCTGTCATTATCCATGTTGGTGTGAATGACTTGAGACCCACCTCCTTGGACTACATGAAGAGAGACAAAGGAGCTGCCCGATCTTGTAGCCCAGTCAGATATAACCCTATCCCTGAGTAGCATCCTGCATCACCCAGAATGATACCACAGTACAAGGACAAAATGACTAACTTCAATTGGCTAAGCTACTGGTGTCATTCTAAGGGGATCCAGTATCTCTCTGCCTGGGATGACATGATTGACAGACCACAATGCTTTGCCAGAGATGGCCTGCACCTGTCACCCTTGGGATTCAGGATACTGGCTAAAGCTCTTGCCACCCCTATAGTGCCTTTTTTAGGCAAGGTTCAAATGACAAACACCACCGTAACAGGTACAAGCAAGCAAAATAATGCTACAAGTCTAAACCTCAAAATGCACTCACTGTAGGCACTCCTCAAAATGTAGAACATCGACATCTGTACAGTGACAGAGACCTGGTTCAAGGCTTCAGGGAGCACCCCTGCATTACCAGGCTATAATTCATACCACACATTTCGGCCACCTAATCTGGACCGAAACACTAAAGGCAGAGGAGTGTCCATATTCATTAAGGATAACCGCACATCCAGGCTAGTTGCTCAGCATAATGCATCAGAGATTATCCAAGTGCAACTAACTCTGGGCAAGACCACAATCCAAATTGTAGCTTGCTACAGATCCCCCACCATATCCCAGGATTCCCACTCCTCATTTCTTGATACACTGGAAAATATTAGGGTACAACCTAACACCCTAATAATGAGCAATTTCAACTACCCCATCATTAAATGGGAAAATTACTCATGTGCCAACTCTTTTGCTCAACATTTTCTGTAATTCATAAATTCCAATGTCTTGGATCAACTTATCCACACCCGCACCAGGGGCAGCAATATCCTAGACCTGGTCATTACCAACATGGGCAACCGGTGTTCCACACCAGAGATCAATTCCTCGTTGGTCAGATCCGAATACAAGCTAATCACCCTAGACATCCACATCCAGCCCCCATTAGGGAAACCACCATAAAAAATTTCTCCAAAGCCAACTTCAGGCTTCTTAAGACAGAAGTGGCAAGCTTCACGACTCCCATGCAGACGGACAATAGATGTACGACTACTGAATCCTATACAAATGCACTTTATAAGCACTTACATGAGTGCATGGATCATGCAATCCCAAGCAGAGCCAAGATGCTACCTAAAAAAAAAGGAAGCCAATCTGGCGGTCCCCTGCCATTAACAAACTCTACAACAGAAGAAAGAAACGGTTGCAAAAAAGAGTAAAATCCCATGGTTGGAGGAACTCCCTGGTCAACCTCAGTAAAAAGCTGAGATCCCTCAAAATCCTCCAAAGCTAGTTATGAAAACAAAATTGCCACTGATTCCAAAGACAATCACAAAGCATTCTATAGCTATGTCAAGAATATCAATGGCAACACTCAGATCTGCTCTGAGTTACAGCACAATGGCACTAAATATACTGAATCAACTGATATTGCCAACATTCTGGCAGATAGGTTCAGTGCTAACTTTACCCCCCTCTCACCCCCTAAAGGGTCCATCTCTATACTGGAGAAATGCAAAGTTCCTGTAATCATGGCCGCACAGGTAAAAACCACACTCTCCAAAGCCAAGAACAAAGCATCCATGGGACCTGACAACAACCCGGGCTGCGTTCTACACGAACTACAGAACAAACTGGCACCCCACTTAAGTACCATGTTCAATCATATTCTCACCTCAGGCTTTGTGCCCACTAAATGGCGCACAGCGATGGTTATCCCACTCCACAAAGGGGAAGCCACCACAGACCCAGGTAACTACTTCCCCATTAGCCTGAGGAGCCTGGTCTGCAAGGCTATGGAACTTATAAACAATGACATTGGTAATCTCCAAACTCTGGACCCCACTCAGTTTGGGTTTGTAAAAAGCAGATCATGTCTCCTAAACCTGATAGACTTCTTTGAAGTGGTCATCAAAGCCGTAGATGAGGGTAAGGAGGTTCACACATCCTATCTAGATCTCGCCAAGGCTTTCGACACTATCCCCCACTCTGGAATTATAGATAAACTCACTAAACTAGGTATAAATCCCTATGTCACAAGATGGGTTGCCAACTGGCTCACTGACAGAACCCACACTGTGAAAGTAGCAGACTCCAAATCTGACTTCAGACCAGTGCCAAGTACCACAGGGTTCAGTCTTGGGTCCTCTCCTGTTTGGTATCTACTTCTCAGAAGTACATGCTAACACAGAAGATCTTTGGCTAACGAAGTTCGCAGATGACTGCAAACTAGGAGCCATAATCTAAACTGCTAACTATGTGGACATCCTACAAAAGGGCCTCACTGAGACAGATGCCTGGTGTCCAAGCCATGGCGTCAAGCTCAATGCCAAAAAAGTGCATCATCATCCCTTTTGGTAATAACTCTGTACCCATGAGCTACCATATAGGTGGTAGTCTACTTAACACCGAAAGTGTGATGAGATCTTGGGACACAGGTGGACAGTAATCTCTCCTTTGATAATCACATCACCACAGTAGTCAGGAAATCCTTCTACGTGGCACACCTCATCACAAAAGGCTTCTCATCCAGGAAGAAAGAGGTCATTGTTCCCCTCTACTGGTCACTCATTAGACCCATTATAAAGTACAACCCTCAGAAGACATGTACAACAACTAGAAAGGCCACAGAAATACCTCACAAAGAGGATTACCGGCCTCAAACAGATGCCCTACGCAGACCATCTCAAAAACTCCAGCTTTACTCTGTTGCATATCGCCTACTCAGAGGCGATCTCTATCTAACATACAAAGCTATGTCAAACCCAGAGCTGTTGGGCATGCTGCACTTAAAAGAAATCCCAATCCCTCTGAGCTACATACTCTAGGGACCTACACCTCATCACCACAATAAGCAGAACATGTTGGAGGGCTAGATTCCTGCACAAGAGACTTCCCATACTCTGTAACAAACTACCTATCTATATCAAACAAAAATCTTGATGACTGGTTGGGAGATAGGAAATTCACCCTGGGGATCACTTCTGGGGCTCTGCTTGACAGGGGCACAGGAAAATAATTTTCTTGGGTGGCGAAAGCCAGGGTACCTTTTTGGCTAGGCTTATATAGGCCCTAGGGCCAATAGCCTAGTACCGACCTGTGAACCTATGAATGATGTAAAACACCATCAAAAAACTTGCAAGTCCCGTTGATTTCAAATAGGGGTGGAAGACCCTTTTCTGCTTTAAGGATCAATAAACTGTGACTCACTGGTGAAGTAAACATTTCACGTGTGCCATTTGCTGCAAAAAGATGGTTCAATGGTGTCTTGGTCAAATTTATTAGACATAGGTATGCTGTCTTATCAATACCCAACTATTTGCGATGAGAACACTTATTGCAAAACAGGTGGCTTATAGTTTTGATGACATACATACAGATCCGCCATAGGTTAATTCTCAAAAATTCATGTAGGATTGCCCTGGCAAATCCAGCCCTGGATCTAGAAATTTCATCTAATTTGTAATGCTTGGTGAATCTGTGGAAGAGATGTCCATGTAGCAGCTTCTAAAACAGTGGTGGTGTCTAATCCTTTAAAGAAGGCTCCTGATGAAGCCATGGAGTGGAGTGTGCCTTAACATTGGACCCCAAGGATTTCCCATGCTCTGCATAGCAGAAGGTAATTGCCTTTGAAATCCAGATTGAAATTGTCTGTTGTTACAGCTTTCTCCAGGGTCCTGGGGTGGAAGGAGAAACTAGCCAGATTTTCTGAAATACTTAGTCTTGCCTAAGTAGAACCTGAGCTGTCTGTGCACATCAAGGGAATGTAAGACACACTCACCCCGAGGATGGGGAAAGAAGGTGGGGAGGGGGATAGCTTGGTTTAAGGAAAACTCATTGACCCCCTTTGGCATGAAGGAAGGATTGGTTATAATGGTTACCCTGTCTTTGTGGAAGGTGAGGAAAGGGGTTACACTGTCTTTGTGCAAGATGAGGAAAGGGGGAATGGCCATGAGAGCATGTAACTCAGACATTCTTCTAGCTAGTGTCTAATCCACTAGGAGTACTGCTTTCCATGTGCAGTGTTTCACAGAAGCCTTGGAGGCCGGTTCAAAAAGGGGTACCATGAGCTTCTCCAAGACATAATTCAGGTCTCAGGGAGGGGGAAGAGGTTTTCTGGGAGGCCTGAGGTACAGCACTCCCTTTAGGAACAACTCTGTAGGCAATCTGGAAGCCAAAAGGGGTTCTAGAGGCAGACAAGCTGAAATGGCAACCAGGTGAGCCTTGATGGAGGAGTACTCTCTAACCCTGTCTGCAGAAGTTCACACAGGTAGGACAGTACCAAAGGGACATCACCCTGAAAGGGGTCCAACTGTCTTTGAAGAGAATGCTTCCTTACAAACTGAGTTTTTGAAGAGTAATTCCTATGTTACTTGGGGATAGAAGAAATGAACAAGTGCTTAAGGTCTTGTAACTCTTCCCTTTTTGTTGCAGAGTTTTGAATCAGTTTGCTACTTTAGTCCCAAATAGAGCTGAGCTGTCTAAAAGTGCATCTAAGAGTTTTGCTCTGATGTCAACAGTAGGGGCTGTAGCCATAGCCAGGAATATCTTCCAAGGACAGAGGCTGATGCAGCTGAAGCTTCTGCAGCATCGTAGCTGCACTTAATCAAGTGCCTAGTGACCAGAAAGGTTAGGGAAATAAGACTAGACAGTTGAGCTTTGAGCAGGAGAATCAGACAATTGTTTGTTGGCTTTTTCCAAAACAAGAGTCTACTTGGACATGCGAGTTTGATAATTGATTGCCGTGAATGCCAAGGTGGAAGATGTGTAAACTTTCTTCGCAAGGCATTACATGGCCTTGCTATCTTTGTCAGTAGGAAGGAGGAAGGAGTTTGGAAGCCTTACCCTCTGAATCAGAGAGTGCCTGGGTCAGCAGCAGGGCACTTGACCAAGAATTTGGTTCTCTCAGGGACTTTGTAGAATCTAAGTCCTGTGGGGTGCAGGAGGCTGAGAGTCTGGTTTAAGAGATGCTGCACTGAATGCATTAAGAAAAGCTGGCAGAACTGGGGGTATAGCTGAAGGGGTAGGGGAGTCCATCTGAAGGCATTTGTAGCATCTTTTCTTAACTTCTGTCATCTCAGAGGAATTCCATTTGAAATGCTCCCTCATCTTAGCAATGGTCTCCTCAAAGGTGAGATCCTTAGCAGGGGAATCTGCTTCAGCAGATTCTTCCTCTGGGGAAGCATAGCCAAGAGGGGCAGGTAATTGGGAGACAAAGTGAATCCTCTGAGGAAGACTCAGAGGATTCTTTCATTTCCACCTGAGAGGTGTGTATCTCATGGGGCCAAGGGCTCATCACCAGGGGTGCCACTGGAGAGGGTAAGGGAGCAGCAGGCCTTAAGGTCTTAAGGTCATGAAGGCATTGAATAGGCTCTATGAAAAGGTCTGCCAATCAGGCTGGCTTTCCATCAGGGGAGAAGTATGCTTTCTCTTCTTTTTGACAGAAGGCTTAGCGGGTATCTTAGTCAGGGTAGGCCTGGTTTTGCTTAGTAGCGCAGTAGGGCTGGATCCATCTGGATGGCTGGTGCAAGCCATGGTTCCCCCTCACCATCAGAAGCAGACATCTGCGGGACCTCTAAGGATGTGTCTTTTGCTCATGGTTCTGCAGCTTTCACATTGGTACCCACTGTACCCATATTGTCGGCGACAGATTGTTCCTCCAGGCCAACGTCAGCCACAGGAGGGACATCTGGTGGCGGAGGTGCAGCTGCAACTTCAGGCCTAGACGCTTTGGCCTTTTTCTTGACAGGCTCGACAGGCTGACCAGGTGGCCCCTCCATACCTAAGGCTAAGTGCTTGAGGCACTGATTCTCCAGATATATGTTCAACGCATGCAATCTGCAATTTAAGGTTTTTGGCATGAAATCCTGGCAAATGGAGCAGGCCTTATGATCGTGTGTAGGCCCTAGACACAAGAGGCGGAGCTTGTGGGCATCTTTATGGGGAATCTGATGGCTGCAGTTGGACTGGTCAGCATTTTGTACATCACTTTCTGTAATTCATCATAGCCTGCACTTTTATTTACTTACGGTAACCAGAGAATGTTGCACATGTTACTAGTCTAAAGGTGTAATGTGTTCACATTTTACAGGGTAAGATCATCTGGTAAATTTACAGATACATCAAGGCTGTTTTTAGATGCTGCCATGGTAACTCATTCTAAACTTGGACAGACATATCTTTGGATTGTGCAGCTTTAAGAAATCTAAAAGCTTTCTTATTGCTCAGAGTTGCTTACTAAAGCTCCACAGCAGCCCTTTCTGATATGACACATCTCTACTTGTTAAAGAGTTTTGCATGTTTTTTCTTCCATGCCTCATTTTTTAATTTTTTTCCACTTCTCATCTACTTTTTTTTTTATATAGGTTCATAGGTTCATAGGTTCATACTAGGCTATCTGCCCGAGGGCATTTACAAGCCTAGCCCATCGTTTTGTGGCTTACGCCACCCCTTAAGTATGGGGAACTATACCCATTATTTTGCTGTGCCTCTGTCGAGCAGTGACACTGAGGTAATCCCTGGGGTATATTTGCGATCTCCCATCCATTGGTCAAGATTTCTCTTGAACAAGGCCAGCGAGGTGCTCTGCCTCACATATACCGGGATTTTGTTCCACAGCATAGGGAGTCTTTGGGTGATGAATCTATCCCTCCTGCACGTCCTATTAATAGCCGTGTCGAGGTTTAAGTCTCCCGCCCTTGTGGCTCTGGTGGATCTAGATTTTTTGAGGTGAAGCATATTCATCAAATCTGGGTTTGACATGGCCTTGTATGTTAGGCAAAGGTCACCTCTGAGCAAGCGGTAAGCGACTGAATAGAGCTGGAGTTCTTTGGGAGACTTAGTTGGTTTAGTAAAAGTATATACGCCTGTGGTATGGAACATTTTTTTTGAGCATTCACCTATACACAGGATATTACTCCTTCATTAAGTACTTCAGGTTTCATGTGTGTAGTCCCTTAAAGCCTTCATGTCAATTATGATCTGTAAGCAAATCTGCAACTTTATTATAATCAGTTATGCAGAACATTTCTGACACTAACTTGAATTACCAATGGATCTAATACCAATTGCTCTCATTACATAACAGAAAACAGTGATCACCTCCAGATAAACATATCAGCTTGTGAAGTATTAATACAAAATAGCTAAAATGTTTCTTTCCCCAGCAGTTTTGTACATGATTTGACAAAGTTTACTTTCTGCAATGTAGAACATTTGACTCCTGCAACTAGTATGAGTTGTAGGCTCTACCCAGTTTAGACCAGGTAAACTGAAGTCTCCCACCAATACTATTTTTCACCATCATTCATATGAAGGAAATCTATTAACCATGATAAACTCTTAGATTTGCTATTTACAGGCCTATAAAGTGACATTTGTCCAAAAATCTAATTTATTTCCATTTCTTTCATTAGCACAGCATAAGGTTATACAATCGGATACAGCTTCCATCCCTTGGTGGTGAAAAAAACTGCCCCAAAATAATCCAGAATAGAACAGACATAGGATTAATGAACTACCTAAAAGTCTGCATCGTGCCAAAGTAAGCTGTCCACTGAGCTGAGTCATAAAAGACACCAGACTGACTTTGCGACCATTTATTATATAACAGTCAGGGGCAACCAACAGTGATGCCATAAATAATTCATATGAAACATAAAAAAAACCCAAACCATCACCCCAAGCCACTTGGTGTAGACATGCCCGTTCCAGCTGTGACTTCAAAGAAAACCGGATGCATATTCCTAGCTACCCCGGACCTGGTGGTAAATAGGCTCATAGGTAGGTATTAGGCTATCGGCCTAAGTAAGCCTAGCCAACAAGGTTCCCTGGCTTACACCACCCAAGAAAGTTATTTCCCTGTACCACTGTCGAGCAGACACACAGAAGTGATCCCCGGGGTGCATTTCCTATTTCCCATCCACTCATCAAGATTTTTCTTGAAGAGTGCTAATGAAGAACTTTGCTTGACATAGATGGGTAGTCTGTTCCAGAGTATGGGAAGTCTCTGGGACAGGAATCTATCCCTCCAGCATGTCCTGTTTATTATGGTGACAAGGTTTAGGTCTCTAGAGCGTGTAGCTTGGAGGGATTGGGATTTCTTTAGGTGTAGCATGTCCAACAGCTCTGGGTTTGGCATAGCTTTATATGTTAGGCAGAGATCACCTGGGAGTAGGCAATATGCTACAGAGTAAAACTGGAGTTTTTTGAGGCGATCAGTGTAGGGCATTTGTTTGAGGCCAGTAATCCTCTTTATGAGGTACTTCTGTGGCCTTTCCAGCTGCTGCAGATGTCTTGTGAGGTATATTCCAAAAGGGTCGTTGTACTCTACAATGGGTCTAATGAGTGTCGAGTAGAGTGGAACAATGACCTTTTTTCCTGGATGAGAACCCTTTTATGATGAGGTGTGCCACGTAGAAGGGCTTCCTGACTACTGTGGCAATGTGACTATCAAAGGAGAGACTACTGTCCACCTGAGTCCCAAGGTCTCATCACACATTTGGTGTTAAGTAGATTGCTGCCAATGCGGTAGTTCATGGGTACAGAGTTTTTACCAAAGGGGATGACACTGCACTTTTTGGCAATGAAACTGAAGCCATGGCTCTGACACCAGGCATCTGTCTCAGCGAGGCCATTCTGTAGGATGTCCACATCAATTGGGGACTTGACTATGGCTCCTAGTTTGCAGTCATCTGTGAACTTTGTTAACCAGATGCCTTCTGTGTTAGCCTGTACTTCAGAGAAGTAGATACCAAACAGCAGAGGTCCCAGGAAGGAACCCTGTGGTACTCCACTTGTCAATGCTTTGAGGTCAGATTTGGAGTCTGCAACTTTTATAGTGTGGGTTCTGTCAGTGAGCCAGTTGGAAACGCATCTTGTGATGTAGGGATTTATACCTAGTTTAGTGAGTTTAGCTATAATTCTAGAATGGGGGATGATGTCAAAAGCCTTGGAGAGGTCAAGATAGGCTGTGTGAACCACCTTACCCTCATCTACGGCTTTGGTGACTGCCTCAAAGAAGTCGAGCCGGTTCAGGAGGCATGATCTGCCTTTCACAAACCTGAATTGGGTGGGATCCAGAGTTTGGAGGTTACCAATGTATTTGTTTATGAGTTCCATGATGATACGTTCTATGGCCTTGCAGACCAGGCTCGTCAGGCTAATAGGTCGATAGTTCCCGGGGTCAGTGGTGGCTCCCCCTTTGTGGAGTGGGATAACTGTTGCAGTGCGCCATTCAGTGGGCACAAAGCCTGATGCAAGGCTATTATTGAATATGGTGCTTAAGTGGGGAGCCAGTTCGTTCTGAAGTTCATGTAAAATGCAGCCCGGGAAGTTGCCCAGTTCAATGGATGCTGTGTTTTTGGCTTTAGAGAGTGCAGCTTTTACCTGCATAGTTGTGATTACAGGGACTCTGCATTCTTCCTGTATAGATATGGGCCCTTTAGGCAGAGAAGGGGGAAGTAAAGTTATCACTGAACCTATCTGCCAGGATGTTGATAATATCAGTTGGTTCTGTAATTTTCGTGCCTTTGTGCTGTAACTCAGAGCAGATCTGGGTGTTGCCATCGAGATTCTTGACATAGCTATAGAATGCTTTGTGGTTGTCCTTAGAATTTGTGGTGATTTTTTTTTTTTGTAGCTAGCTTTGGAGGATCTTATAAGGGATCTCAGCTTCTTACTGAGGTTGACCACGGAGCTCCTCCACTCATGGGATTTTACTCTCTTTTGCAAGAGTTTCTTCCTTCTGTTGTACAGTTTGTTTATGGCAGGGGACCACCAGATTGGCTTCCTTTTTGTGAAGGATAGCGTCTTGGTTCTATTTGGGATAGCATGAAATCTGTTTAGCTAATACTTACAAGCCACATACAACTTGATGTGGTCAAATCTGGGTCCAACGTGAGAGCCAAGACCACTGAGCAAGAATAGGGGGAACACAAGTGGGTGAAGTCATAAACCTGCCACCAAATTGGCATG
>NC_056733.1:1744313952-1744333952 GCF_019279795.1 Protopterus annectens
CAATCTTTATGCATTCTATTTGTCTTGACAATATAAAAACTATTATATGTTTTGGAGGTTGCAATATATATCAAGTCACAGCTCTTGCAAGTCACAAAAAAATCAAGCTTATACAAATGCTTAAGGGATGTTCATAAACCTCATGGTAGAGGAAGGGTTTAGTAAACTGGATTACAATCTTCCACTACTCAGAATCTTCATGGACGACTGGAATGCATTTTACAATCGGAAGGTAATCTTTTGTGTACTATGGACTGTTTGAAATTAGACACCATGTCAAAATGTACTGCAAATGACATGGAAGCATTTATGACTATTTTTAGGAGGACATAAACCAATTTTTTTTTTAAGTTTAAATGCCTTCATGGCAGAGACTGCATCTAGAGGCCTGTTTATTCCATCAGGTCATACCAAGGGGTATGAGAGTACTCTGTATGCCTACTTATGGCAACCATACTCTGAACTGTTGAGAGAGTGGCAGGCACTTAATAGTGAGACTGGGTTTAAATATATCAGATTTTGACAACATAGCTATATACTTGGACTCCCCACTTTGTAAATGAAAACTAGATAATCTTCTGCTTGACATTTCTTCACTTTATAAATGTCTGCAGGAGACTAAATGCAGGAAGCTGGCTAGGGATCTTGCTGACTTCCAGAATGGCCACATTTGTGTGTGACCCAGGGCTGAAACTTTTCAAACAGCAACCACTATGAAGAATTCCACTAGTCATTCAAATACTGCATTTGGAAAGATTGCAGCCTCAGTTAAAGATGACAATATCTCATTCATTCCCAACCCCTCCCCAATGCACCAGGGATGAACCCATTGGTTATATCCAATAAAAAAGACAGTGTCTAATGAGAACTGTCTCAAGTAGAGAACATCTACAAGTAGCTCTTCCAATAGAATTACTGATACAGATGCTTTTTGAGGTACATCTTCCAGAGCCACTACCCATCAGGGAGAAAAGAGGCTGCGCTCAGAGCAGAGGGGAAACAGGTCTGGAAAAGGACATTTCAGGCCAAAGTGACACTGGCAGTAAGGAGAAAGATTTTCTGGACCTGATGGTGAATATTTCTTCAGTCATCTTGACACTTGAACAACAGCAAGTTTTAAATAAAGGCCTCTTATTATTCCATCCAGATGTTCTATTTTATGCAATGTACTGGCAGACTTGAGGTTGTCTGTAAGGACCAGTTCCCTTAAACTGCTTTATGGACTTAATAGTTCAGCACAGAGCAATGTATACAAGTTGAAATAAGCAACAGGACCAGCACAGTGGTTAACCTTCACTGTGAACAAGTAAAACTCAAATGCATTAGAAAAATCCCAGTAGAGGAAAACCTTGGCTAAAAAGGATTGTAATAAAACATTGTTTTAATTCTTCTCTCGCTGATGCCCTACTTCAGTGTGTAACAAAATGCAACTGTACATTGTATTTTGTTCATAGGTAGGTAGTAGGCTATCTACCTGAAGGCATTTATAAGCCTAGCCAGAATGTGTTGCCTTTCGCCGCCCCCTTAGATTAGTTCCCTGTGCCTTTGTCCAGTAGAGCCACTTAAATGATCCCCGGGGTAAACTTTCTGTTTCCCATCCACTCAAGGTTTCTCTTGAGTGTTAGCAAGGAACTCTGGCTAATGTAGATTGGAATCTTGTTTCAAAGCATGGAAAGAGTCTGGGACAAGAATTTAACCCTCCAGCATGTCCTATTTATTGTTGTGGTGAAGTTTAGATCCCTAGAGCATGTGGCTAGAGGGGATATGGTTTTCTTTAGGTGGAACAGGTCCATCAATTCTGGGTTGGATACGGCCTTGCATGTCAGGCAGAGATCACCTCTGAATAGGCGGTATGCAACAGAGTACATAGGGCATCTGTTTGAAGCCAGTGATCTTCTTGGAGAGGTACTTCTGTGGTCTTTCCAGCTGTTGCAGGTGTCTTGTAAGGTACATCCCAAATGGGGCGTTGTACTCTATAATGGGTCTGATGAGTGATGAGTAGAGGGGCAATATGACCTCTTTTGATCTGGATGCGAACCCTTTTGTGATTAGGTGGCCCACATAGAAGGATTTTCTAACCACTTTGGCAATGTAATTATCAAAGGAGAGATTACTATCTACTTGGGTCCCCAGATCCCTTATTATGTCTTCTGTATTTAGGGGACTACCACCTATGTGGTAGTTTGTGGGTACTTTGTTTTTTCCAAAGGGGATGACTATGCAATTTTTGTCATTTAGCTTGAGGCCATGATTTTGAAACCAGGTATCCATCTCAGTGAGACCCTTTCGGAGGATGTCTGTGTCAGCCGGAGAGTCAGTTATAGCCCCTAGTTTGCAGTCGTCTGTGAACTTGGTCAGCCATAGTCCTTCTGTGCTTGCCTGCACCTTTGAGAAGTATATGCCAAACAGGAGGGGTCCTAGGACTGAGCCCTGGGGAATGCCACATGTAACCAGTTTAGAGTCAGACCTAGCTCCCGCAACTCTCACCATGTGGGTTCTGTCCACGAGCCAGCTGACAACCCATCTTGTGATGTAGGGGTTTATGTTCAGGCTGGTGAGCTTGTCTATAATACCAGAATGAGGAATGGTGTCGAAGGCCTATGCGAGGTCTAGGTAGGCTGTGTGTACCACCTTTCCCTCATCTATTGCCTTGGTAACTGTCTCAAAGAAGTCCACCAGGTTTAGGAGGCATGAAGTGCCCTTAAAGCCGAACTAGGTAGGGTACAGAGTTTGGAGGTTCCCAATGTCTCTGTTAATGAGTTCCATGATGATGCACTCCATAGCCTTGCAGACCAAGCTAGTCAAGCTTATAGAGTGATAGTTCCTGGGGTCTGTTGTGGCTCAGCCTTTGTGGAGCGGAATAACCATTGCTGTGCACCACTCTATGGGTACGTAGTCTGTGTAGAGGCCGAGCTGGAACAGTGTGTTTAGGTGAGGGGTTAGTTCGTCTTTGAGCTTGTGTAGGACACAGCCTGGGACACCGTCCGGTCCCATTGATGGTGTGTTTTTGGCTTGGGAGAGGGCTGTTTTAACCTCAGTGTCTGTGATTTCAGGGGCTCTACATTCTTCTGGTATGGTTATGGGCCCTTTTCGGGTTAGAGGGGGGTGAAGTTTGCACTAAACCTGTCTGCCAGTATGTTGGCGATATCAGTCGGTTCAGTGTATTTTGTGCCATTCTGCACTAACTCTGAGCAGATCTTGAGCATTGCCACTTAGATTCTTTACATAGCTAAAGAATGCCTTGTGGTTATCTTTGGAGTCCTTGGCAAGTTTTATTTCAAAGCTCGCCTTGGATGATTTTATGAGGGATCATAGTTTCTTGCTGATACTGATCAGAGATGTCTTCCCTTCTTGGATTTTACTCTTTTCTGTACTAGTTTCCTCCTTCTATTGTATAGTTTGTTTATGGCAGGGGTCCACCAGACTGGTTTCCTTTTCTTGGAGAAGTGAGTCTTGGTTTTGCTTGGGATAGCATGATCCATGTATTCTTGTAGGTGCCCGTAGAATGCATTAGTAAAGAATTTTGCAGGTTGGACAGAGTTATCCTTTGGCATGGGGGCTTTGAAACTTTCCACCTCAGTCTTAACTAACGTGAAGTTTGCTTTTGAAAAGTTTTTCACGGTGGTTTCCTTGTCTGGGGGTGGGGGCAGAATGTGGATATCCAAAGTGATTTGTTTATGGTCAGATCTAACCAGCGAGGAGTTGACCTCCGGTGTGCAACACCGATCGCCCATGTTGGTGAGGACCAGGTCCAATATGTTGTCACCTCTGGTGGGAGTGTTGACCAGTTGATCCAGGGTGTTTGAGTTTATAAATTCTAGAAAATGTTGGGCAAGGAAGTTAGTACTTTAGTTCTCCCAGTTAATGTTTGGGTAAATGAAATCACCCAATACAAGGGTGTTTGGTAGGACCTTTATGTTTCCCAGTGTTTCCAGAACTGTGGAATGGGGATCCTGGGACATGATGGGTGATCTGTAGCAAGCTGCAATTTAAATTGCAGTTTTGCCCATTAGTTGCACGTGAATGATCTCTGAAGCATCGTGCTGTGCCACTAACCTGGAGGTGTGGTATCTTTTATGAATATGGATATGCCCCCGCCTTTTGCATTTTAGTCCGGGTTCTGTGGCTGAAATGTATGGTATGAGTTGTAGCCTGGTAGTGCTGGGGTGCTCTCTGGAGCCTTAAACCAGGTTTCTGTTACTGCACATATATCTCCATACTGAGGAGTGCCTCAAGTGCATGCATTTTGAGGTTTAGACTTCTGGCATCGAGTATCATTACCCTCAGTATTTTGTTACTTGTGCTATTTACGGCGGTGGGTTTGTCTTTTGAGCCTTGCCTAAAAAAGGCACTATGGGGGTGGCAAGAGCCTTGGCCAGTATTCGAAAGCCTACACAATGAAGAAAGGCATCAGTGTGAAAGCTTTGTGAAGAATTAAAACATTGTTTTATTATAATCCTTTTGAGCCAAGCATTTCCTTCTACTGGGATTTTTCTTCTGCAATGTATACAAGTTACCAAATCAATTTGTACCTGCCAACCCTTCTTAGTTGATACACTGGACATAAAAAGTGTACACACCTCTGTTAAAAGGCCAGGTATTTGTGATATAAAAACTTGAGACCACAATAAATCATTTCAAAACTTTTCCCACATTTAATGTGTCCTAAAATCTATACAATTCAATTGAAAAAAAAAAAAAAACGTACAATAAGCTGGTTGCATAAGTGTGCACACCTTTAAACTAATACTTTGTTGAAGCACCTTTTGATTTAATTTCAGCATTCAGTCTTCTTGGGTACACACCTGCCATCAATTAAAGAGACTCTGATTAACCCCAAATAAATTTCAGCTGTCCTAGTAGGATTTTCCTGACATTTACTCAGTTGCCTGCTACAGCAAAAGCCATGGTTTACAGAGAGCTTACAAAGCATCAAAAGGATCTCATCATTGAAAGATATCAGTCAGGAGAAGGGTACAAAAAAAACTTCCACAGCATTGGATATACCATGGAACACAGTGAAGACAGTCATGGAAAAGTGCAGAAAATATGGGACAACAGTGACGTTGCAAAGAACTGGACGTCCTTCCAAAATTGATGAAAAGACAAGATGAAAACTGCTCAGGAAGGCTGCCAAGAGACCTACAGCAACAGTGAAGGAGCTGCAGGAATTTGTGGCAAGTACTGGTTGTGTACTGCATGTGACAAAAATCTTGCGTATTCTCCATATGTCTGGACTATGGGGTAGGGTTGCAAGACAGAAGCCTTTTCTACACAGAAAAACATTCAGGCCTGGCTAAAATTAGCAAAATACATCAAGACTCCCAAAAGCATGTGGGAAAATGTGTTATGGTCTGATGAGACCAAGGGTGAACCTTTTGGCCACAGTTCCAAAAGGTACGTTTGGCGCAAAAACAACACTTCACATTACCAAAAGACACCATCCCCACGGTGAAGCATGGTGGTGGCAGTATCATGCTTTGGGGTTGCTTTTCCTCAGCTGGAACTGGGGCTTTAATCAAGGTGGAGGGAGTTATAAATATTTCCAAATACCAGTCACTTTTGGCCCAAAACCTTCAGACATCTGGTAGAAAGCTGAAGAAAAGGAATTTCTCCTTTCAACACGACAATGACCCCAAGCATACATTCAAATCAACAAAAGAATGGCTTCACAAGAAGTAAAATAAAGTAATGGAATGGCTCAACCAGAGCCCAGATCTAAATCCAATAGAAAATCTTCTGGGTAACCTGAAGAAGGCTGTGCACAAGAGATGCCCTCACAATCTGACAAATTTGAAGTGCTTTTGCAAGGAAGAGTGGGCAAATATTGCCAAATCAAGATGTGCTATGCTGATGGACTCCTACACCCAAGAAGACTGAATGTAATTAAATCAAAAGGTGCTTCAACAAAGTATTAGTTGAAGGGTGTGCGCACTTATGCAACCAGCTTATTGTATGTTTTTTTATTTTCTATATGTTTTCCCCTAACAGATTTGTTTGTTTTTCAACTGAAGTGTGCAGGTTATAGGTCACATTAAATGTGGGAAAAGTTTTGAAATTATTTATTGTGGTCTTATTTTTTATATCACAAAAACCTGGCATTTTAACAGGGGTGTGTGGACTTTTTATATCCACTGTACATTCCTTAAGCTCTGAACAGGATATTCATGAATTTCTGCAGAGAAAGCATCTTAAATACTTTTATAACCTGACAGAGGTGCAATATAGCCCTGATGGACTTGGTCTTGATGAACACCTGTATATTGGACCAGCAGATAAAGGAGGTGCTATTGTTCTAATGGACACCTCCCATTATGTTGAAAAATATGTTAGATATGTAATCTGATAAGCTTACTTATGAAATGTGTTCCAAAAAGAGGGCTGAGAAGTTAATATTGGGTATACACTCTGCTTTATCTGATTTGTCCTTAGAGTGTAACATTCGGAATGACCTGCTTGGGTTTTTCACTGTTGAACACTCCACTATTCCAATAATTTATGGCCTTCCAAAGATTCACAAGTCTTTAAACAAACCACCTGTGAGGCCTATTGTTTCAGGTAGGGGGTGGGCTACTGAGCCCCTATCAATATATGCTGAAAAACAACTTTGTCCTATGTTAGACAAGGTTAACTCAGTTTTAAGGAACACCAACCACTTTTTGATATCACTGCATGAATGGTATGGGTCTAATAGAAGTGATGTTTTTTTATACTGGTTACAATGGATGTGACATCACTGTTTACGATACCCAATGATGCGGGTACTGAGTCTATTACACTGTTTCTAAGTTTTCTGATTATACAGCAGCACACATCCACTTGAAAGGCTCTTTATTACAGATAATTCTGAATAATAATGTTTTTACATTTAATGATGTATTTATATACAAAAAGTAGGTGTCACCATGGGTATACCATGTGCCAATAGTTATGCAAATGTGGTTCTTGCATACTGGGAGATGCTTTGTGTTTTACACAATGCCAATTTATTTGGACAATACATTTCTTTCTATGGTAGGTTTGTGGATGATACCTTTTTCATCTGGACAGGCACCACTCCCCTATTATATGACTTTGTTGAATATTTATAACAGGCAACACATTTTTAAGATTTACTTTGAAGTTTTCAGCTGAGACTAAACTTTTTGGATGTGAAAATTACTAAAAAAAAAAACAACATACCTCATAAACAGAGGTTTATAAGAAACCCTGTAGAAGATGTAGCACAAGGCACAGACAAAGTTATACATCCAAAGCACATTCCCAGGAATATTGTGAAGGGGCAGTTTGTTTGGTATACTAGGTTGAATACTAATTATCAGATAATCTTATCTGCTTTCAGTGAACTTTCTAGTGACCTGCTTAGCAGAGGCTACTCTGAGTCTGAGATAGACAAAGTGAAAATTATACATCATATAGAAAAGATTATGCTAGACCTTTTTTTTTCCTTATCTCAGAATGATAACAAATGAACAGCATTGGTTCCATGGTTTAATATATTAAGAATGACAGTAACTTATTCTAATGATGTCAGCTGTATATGAAATATTATTAAAAGGCACTGGCATGTCTTGACCTGTGATGACAGAAATAAATCTATTTTTGGAGACTACCCCAGGTTTTGTTTTATGAACACCTCCCTTAAGAAAATGTTATGCTAAAACCTTTTGTTAGGAAATAACTTATAACAAATAGAAAAGGCATACACTCCTGTAGAGACTGTAATATGTGTCAGTGTGTATTAACAACTGAGGTTTATGAACATCCCACAACTAAGCTTATGTATAAGCTTGATTGTTTTACAAATTGAAAGAGCTGTGACTTGGTATATATTGCAACTTGCACATCAGGTAATAGTTTTTATGTTGATAAGACAAATAGAATGCTTAAAGATCGCATTTGTGAGCATATTTAGGAAATGCAGGAAATACAAAATGAATGCTTTGTGTAAACATGTCTTAAGTACTGGGACTACACAAATTTAAATTTCTTGCATTACATCTATTGAATAAGAGAATTAAGGGAGGTAGTGTTAGTAATAAGACTGAATGCTTAGAAACTAAATGGATCCTAGATGCAAAGTGACAAGGGAAAAGCTTATAATGAGTATGTTCTCTTAAGACCTCTGCTCAGGTCATGTGATCTCAACAGGTAACTTCAGAATCTTTGTATCTGTAAATGGTCTCAAGCATTAGATCTGATAAAGCTCCAGGACTGAAGTGAAAGCTCTTATCTGTTTTACCTGGAGTATTTCCTACAATGTGGGTAACCCCCTCCCCCCAAGCTAGTGAAATCTGAACTGTTGGGCTAAAAGCTTTCTGAAGTTAAGTAATAAAATGACATGGCTGACCAACTTCCCAAAACAATGAAGCAGTTATAAAATCTTAACACAGCCCTTATCACTTGCTGACTTCAGCTTGTTTGCTGTACCTGACAGGAAAACGACAGATTTACCTGTGTCTGGGGTATGTTATGTTTGAGACAAATTCCACTGCCAAATCATGTGAGGGTTTAAAGCTTAGTGTTAGGCCTTTTCCTTCCTTTGATTCTAAAGAAAGTAAATAAAAGGCAGATAAATTGTGCAAAGGCTCCTGATAACTAAACCATACTGGAACAAAAACATAGGGTGAAAGAAAGCTCAGGATCAAGTTAAATTGCAAGTGGGGGTGGAATTTTGCCATCTTTTGTTTGGTTTAAAGGAAACAACTTTATGACTACACACACCAACATGTTATACTTCACAAAAAGCACTTTCTAAATTAAATAGTTAATAAAATAGCTGAAAAGATTGGAGTAATATGTGCATTATATTTTTTTTCATTAATTTTTTGAAAATCTTTTCAAGGTAAAGACTTGGCAATCCTTGGCAACTTCCCATTTCCAATTAATGTGATTTATGTCTGCATTTAGTGCAAGGTGCCAATTTAATTAGTGTACTGTGAATGTACATGATTTGCTAAGGACATAATTACAACTGATCACTCTAAATTAGAGAATTTGCTTATTTAGTACAGGAAGCACTGAAATAATATACTCATCTAACCTGCCTGAAAAAAAAGTGTTACTTTTCTCACCAAAGCAGAAGCTGTAATTTGTTTTTAAGCATTCTGTAATATATATGTGTACTTATTTTCTCAAAGAGAAGCTAGCAGCTATACCTTGGAGTTCTGGAAATGTTTTTGCTATTTTTGTTGGTGTATCTCTTGGAGTGTTCCAGAGTAAGCATACTGGCAGTCTCATTGTCTGAATATGTTCTCATTAAGTTTCAAACTCTTGCACTTTAATCTACTATGATCAACTTACAACATTCCGTTTCTTTTCCTTTTATGATCCCATCTTCCTTATTACAAACCTTTTTAACAGTATAATTACAGATTTTTGGAATTTCAGTATCTAACATCTGTTCTCTTAGTTGATCTAAAGTAATAAAAGATCACCAAGTAAATTTACTTCGGTATAGGAAAACGAAGCAGTAATGAGATCATCCATGGTAAGACTAAGCAACAACAGCGTGTTTTTTATTTAAATTAACATAATTTGCACAGTTCTACTATGAGCTGTAGTTCCTGAATCCATTCTTGTATGAATTCTGTTGGGCAAGAAACAGCTTTTATATATGCACATGAAACCATGTTCTCTTGGAAAACTATTATACCCTCAAGAAATGGTAGAAGGTTCAATTTATTTATTTATTTATTTATTTATTTATTTTACATTTGTTGACCGGGCTAGTCCAGCTGGATAATTTCCATTTTCAGTGGAGGCCCGGGGAGAAAAGCTCCACAGATTAAAATAAGGTTATAGAGATTAAACAATTACAGTAATGTGAGAAACTCAGACAGTGGGCAACAATGCATACATATTAGTTTAGATAAAGTAATACAAAACATATAGTACTATGTACGTATTGAGAAAGGCATTAATTGTTTACAGTACTATTGTGTGAGAATAGGGTAATAACTCATTTTAAAATGTATATACATAATTATAACAGACAAATTTTTTTTTTTTTTTTTTTTTTTTTTTTTTGAGAGCAATAGAAATAGTACAGTCATACAGTTGTAATGTCATTTGTGTTGACAGAGAAAGATAGTTTTGAAATAAGAAATTCTGATAGTACAAAGAATAAAGTAGATTAGTCTGGGTTGGTACAAGAGCAAAGCCAGAAGTTGGTCAGATGTAAAAAAAGTTGTTTTTTAAAAAGATGTAAGGAGCCATTATTACAATTTAAACAAATATTGTGAAAAATGTAACAATATCTCAGACCACAAGCTGTGATTAAAATGAACATCCAGCTGCTCCCTGATGTTTCCAGGGGAGGCTTTTATGAACCATTCGTGTTACATTCACACAATACCACAAACAGAAGCTGAAGTTAGAAGAGTAACACAGTTGCATCATATTGTGAGTGCATGTGCGTGCGAGGTAACCATTTCATTTGTTTGATCCAATTTATAAAATCTTCTCTGTGAATCAAACACTGATTCAGATATATACTCCTGGTAGAGAACAGAATGGCCTTATAGTTTATAGCCCTAATTCTCAGGGCAGCAGATGTAGGAACTCCTTTATAAATCTGTTAGGGATTCTACTTTTTCCTTTAGTTGTGTAGAATATTTTAAAAGAGCAACTGCTATGTTGCAGTCTTCTGAGTGGCTAGGTAAATGACTGCCAGGTAAGCTGCAGAATTTGCAGACCAATATTTATATTGCTCTTGATACCTATAAAATCTGTTAACATTTCGTAGAGCTACAGGCAGTGACTCAGGCTACATGTAGGGACACAAACATGTAAATACTCAGAGGAAGTGAAAATCGAAGAATTAAAGAATTCAGCACATCAATCCTCAGTAACTCAATACATTTCCATTCTGGGAAGACATTTCTGTAGATCCCTTCTTAAAGCATTCTTATATTAAAATTAAAGTGACACTAAATGACACTTCCTTTGGAAAAAAGCCAGATGAGAAGGATGACTTATCTCTAGATTTAGCATTCACTCCAATGAGTGGTATACATCTGATGCGAATAAGGCTAGAGACACCATATTCCTTTTGAACTGGGAAGGAAATGAAAGTCTTTATGTTTTTGGTAAACAATCTCCTGATGCAGAACATATTGGCAGATCCGCCAGAAAAATAGTAGCCTAATATAACAGATCAAAATACTACTGAGCAAAAAATGACAAAAGAAGAAATATCGGACAACTAAGAGAAACAATGAATAACCAGTTTTCTCATCAATATACAATAACTGGTACAAAAAAGCCCATCTGCTCTATACATCTTTGCCTCCAGACATCCTAACTGTGGTAGTCAGAAAAATCTTCCAGTGAAGGTATGTGAAAAACAGAGACTATCTTCTAACCAATTTTAGGTCTTGCATCAGATGCCAGGGTAGGAGATTCCCGTTTTCCAAATGGAAGTCCCAGCTTCAGATAATTTCAGTGTGTGCAAAACAGACTAAAAGAAAAATCAGAACAGTGATGTCTGAATGGCACTACAGCAAGGAATGCACCACTTTTCAAAGTACAAGAACTATCTGTGTACATGCACAGCCAGACACCCCTCTATACGCACAAACAAAGAAAATCTCAACTTTTGTTTTCTGCAGTGGGGTAAAGCCTCTGCACACCATCCATGAGGGAGTCATTCCCCCCAGATCTCCTGGACTTAATTATAACTGACTTAATAATCCATACCTGCAAGGTGATAGTAGCCTTTTAGGTGTATGTACAATCCGGCAGGTGTTACATACTATTACACTGCTTAATTCCCTTACAAGGAGCGGTTACCCCCTCCAAAAATGAAAACATTATGATACTTAGGTTTTCCATGTTTTCTTAGATACAGCAAGTTTTCAACTTAATCCAGTGTGTTGAATTTGAATACTGCAGTCTGCAGTGCTGCTCTGTGGCACATTTGAATTGTATATCAAAAATTGCAAGGATAAGGTTTGAATGAGTCAACCATTTTAGGCAGTGAAAAAGTCAATAATGCTCCTTCTCTTACAGTTAGATGCTGGGGTACACCACTAAAAGGAATAGATCATCAATAGCAGCAAGCAGAAAAGTGGTCTTGCTCTGTATAACAAGCTTGGTACACCTACTCTCTGAGGCCTTCCTCGGTGGAACACTTGATAAAGGTTTCATAACTTAGCTTTTAACTTTAAGAGAGAACTGTATTTCTTTATTTTAAATACAGTGCTTTTTTTCTAAATATTTTGTCAGAAAAACAGATTTGCAATGAGCACAGTGAGACTTGTCAGCTTAAGAAACGGGAGTTAAAACAGCCAACCTGTTACACTCAAAGTAGCTTGGAAATTCTTTGTTGTCCTTTCAAACTTCTTTTGGGAATCCATTAGTTAAAAGTACATAAAATATTGCTCTTTGAAATTAGGAGGAGACCAAACACTTAGCTTATTTGCAGCAGCACCACCAACAGCAAGGCCCAAAAGCACAATCAATTTCACATCAGACAGCAAAAAAGAACTGAGTAGGGGGTGCAGTGCATTCTGTTTTATACCTGGGTGCCCTCTAATAGCCATATTAAAATAATATACATGTTGCAAAACAGGCTGAATGATTACAATGGGGTGAAACACTATGTAATCAATGCAGTGAAGTTATTTATGTATTTCTATCCATGGTGGTGGACTAGCTAGAAGACTAGAAATGGACCAGCTAGGAAGCAATACAAAAAATGAACATTTTGATTAAATTTATGGATTCTAAAACTAACTATAAACAGAAGCAAAGTACAACTGATAATAAAAGCATCCAGAGTGTACACAGCAGAGTATGAATAAGTACACAGTAGAGAGACTTGGAGATAACACCTTTCAAAACAAATTATTTTGCAGGATGACCTGCACATGTAATGCAAGCAATTAGTGAACTACAAAGATTAATTGGAAAATAACCTGATGATTCGGGGAGGTTACACTGAAATAACCTTTTTGAGACAAGCAGCTATTCTTGAGAAAACAGTGTAAGGTATGAGACATTAATTCTGTGCAGCAATGTAACAGAGTCTGAAGCATATCAATGTGTACAGCTATCTTTCACCATGAGAAACTAAACTACTGGCTAATAAGAGAAACATATGGTATGATGTCTGTGATATCTGGATTGGAGTCTTGCAGCTGTAAAGGATGGAAATCTAAACTAATATAGACTGGATTTGTCAGACTAAATGATCAGACTGCTAGATTTCCAAAGATTGTTTCAAATAATACAAGGCATTTGCACTAATCTGGATCTCAGAATGGATAAGTTAATGTTATTCCTGGCACTTTCAGATATAATGCCTATAACCCAGCTGAGTAAGATGGGATGTTTGTCGGCTGAACAGGATAGGTAAAAAAAAGCTTGGAAACTAGAAAATTGTAGAAATTTTGTCAAAACTGAAAATGTTTTGTGAAAGCAGTGGAAAAATTACAGGCTTCAGTAATCACAAGGGATAAGAAACTAAGAGTAATGCTACTCAACGTCAGAAGTATAAACCTCAAGATGCACGCACTCAAAACTCTCCTTAGCATGAAGAGCATCAATATCTGGGCAGTAACAGAAACCTGGTTCAAGGCTCCCGAGAGCACCCCAACACTACCAGGTTATACCTCATACCATGCTTTTCGGCCCCAAAACTTGGACTGAACCACAAAAGGAGGGGGAATATCAATATTCGTCAAAGATACCCACACCTCCAGGTTGGTAGCACAGCATGAAGCATCAGAGACTATCCATGTGCAACTAACAGTGGGTAAAACTGCCTTCCAGTTTATAGCCTGCTACAGACCACCCTTCCAAACCCAGGAACCCCACTCGGCCTTCCTGAGAACACTGGAAAATATGAAGGTCTCTCCAAACACCATTATATTGGGTGACTTCAACTACCCAAACATAGAATGGGAGCATTACTCTAGCTCCAACACCCTAGCCCAAAGGTTCCTAGAATTTATAAACTCAAATGCTATGGAACAACTTGTTACCACTCCCACAAGAGTGGAAAACATACTGGACCTGATCATCACCAACATGGGGACTCTATGCTCCAGACCAGAAGTGTATCCCTCACTGGTAAGATCAGACCATAAACTAATCTCACTGGATATTCACATCCCGGCCTGACCCCATGCCCAGAAAACCACAGTGAAAAACTTCTCTAAAGCAAATTTCACACTCCTCAAAACCAAGGTGGAATCCTTCAAAGCCACCGGGCCTGTGGAAAATACGGCCCAGACTGCAGAATCCTTTATAAACGCATTCTATGAACACCTTCAGGAATGCATGGATCATGCAATCCCAAATAAAACCAAGACCCAATCCTCCAAAGGCAGACGTCCTGTCTGGTGGACCCCAGCCATAAACAAACTATACAATAGAAGGAGGAAGTTACTACATGATGCAGCAAAATCCCCAAAAGGGAAGGCATCTCTGATCAGTATTACCAAAAAACTACGGGCACTCATAAAATCGTCTAAGGCCAGCTTTGAGAGAAAAATTGCACAGGGCACTAAGGATAATCACAAGGCTTTCTTTAGTTATGTTAGTAACCTGGGTGGGAATTCCAAGATATGCTCAGAATTAGTCCAAAATGACAAAAAATACACCGAACCCACAGACATTGCCAACATCCTAGCTGACAGGTTCAGCACAAACTTCTCCCCCCCTCCCCACCAGAAGGGCAAATATCTATCCCAGCAGAGTACTGCCGCCCTGACATCTCAGATGTTCAGGTAAGAGCCGCCCTCTCCAAAGCAAAAAACACAGCATCAATGGGACCAGACGGTGTCCCGGGCTGCGTCCTACATGAACTCCAAGAAGAGCTAAACCCAAACATAAAACTACTGTTCAATCTCAGCCTTACTACAGGATATGTACCCAAAGAGTGGCGTACAGCAACATTGGTCCCTCTCCACAAAGGTGTTGCCTTAACGGATCCTGGAAACTATCGCCCCATAAGCCTGACTAGCTTGGTCTGCAAAGCTATGGAAAGGATCATCATGGACCTCATAAATAAAGATATTGGGGACCTACAGACACTGGATCCTACCCAGTTCGGCTTTGTTAAGGGCAGATCCTGCCTCTTAAACCTGGTCGATTTCTTTGAAAGAGTCACCAAGGCCATTGACGAGGGGAAGGTGGTCCACACAGCCTACCTGGACCTCGCAAAAGCCTTCGATACAATACCCCACACAGGCATTATAGATAAGCTCACCAGCTTAAATATAAACCCCTATGTCACTAGATGGGTTGCAAACTGGCTCAAGGACAGAACCCACATGGTTAGAATTGCTGGAGACATGTCAGACTCCAAACCAGTTACAAGTGGCGTCCCACAAGGCTCAGTCCTGGGACCTCTCTTGTTCGGTATATATTTCTCGGAGGTACAGGCCAACACGGAAGGACTGTGGCTGACCAAGTTCGCAGATGACTGTAAACTGGGCGCCATAATAGACTCTCCAGCCGACATAAGCATCCTCCAAAAGGGCCTCATAGAAACAGACAACTGGTGCCAGAGCCATGGCCTCAAGCTATACGCCAAAAAGTGTATAGTCATCCCCTTTGGCAAAAACAAAGTGCCCACAAATTACCACATAGGTGGTAATCCATTAAGTACAGAAGAAGTAATTTGGGACCTGGGGACCCAAGTTGATAGCAAACTCTCATTTGACCACCACGTGGCCAAAGTGGTTAGAAAAACATTTTATATAGCCCACCTAATCATGAAGGAATTCACATCTAGATCAGTGGAGGTCATCGTGCCTCTTTACTCATCCCTCATCAGGCCAATAATTGAGTACAATGCCCCTTTTGGAATGTACCTTACCAGACACCTGCAGCAACTGGAAAGACCCCAAAAGTACCTCACCAAAAGGATCAAAGGGCTCAAACAGATGCCATATGCTGCCCGGTTAAAGAAACTCCAGCTCTACTCAGTGGCATACTGCCTGCTCAGAGGCGATCTGTGCCTGACATATAAAGCCATGTCCAACCCGGAATTAATGGACATGCTGCACCTCAGAAAATCCAAATCCCATCGAGCCACGCCGAGAGACTTGAACCTCAGCACTGAAATAAACAGGACATGCTGGAGGGACAGATTCATAACCCAGAGGCTCCCTTCACTCGGGAATAAAATCCCAGTCCAGGTTAGGCAGAGTCCCTCATTGACTCTCTTCAAGAGGAATCTTGATGAGTGGATGGGAGATCATAGGTTTACCCCAGGTATCACTTCTGTGTCACTGTTAGACAGAGGCACAGTATACTAACCTCGAAAAAGGGCATAGCAAAATTAATTTAAAATGGGTGGCGAAAGCCAAACACACTCTGGCTAGGCTTATAAATGCCCTAGGGCAGATAGCCTAGTATGAACCTATGAACCAACCCTCTACCTTCTGTTAATTTGTTATGTGCTGTAGCTTCCATTAATCACATAGATTATGGCACAGCTGTCCTGCTATGTCTAAGCACTTTCATTTTGAGTTTTCCTTAAATAGACTGCAGTACCTCTTCAAGTTTCTGCACAGATCACAAGCAATGCATTTGTTTGGGAACTCCATCATGACTAAATTATAACCGAAGCCTAACTGACTGTGCCTAGTTGGATGAACAATTCATTTGTAAAATCAATTAGCAAACAGCCCCCGCACACAGTATATTTAAGCAGCAAAATGTAATTCCAAAACCCCTCAAATACATACGACTGCAAATTGCCAGGAAAAGGGAAATAAGAGCAGGAATTTCATGAAAACTGTTACTTGAAAAGGTATTGATATATGTTAATTTACATTTTATAAAAACACAAGCAGGTCACTTAAACTTGCATGAATAACAATTCAGCTCCCTTAAACGCAATCAACATTTTAAACTTCATGTGTCTGTGTCAGTCTCTCAGCATGTAGCACACTTGCCTTTGGTGCAGAAGGCTGTGGGGTTCTATTTGCACACAAGGTAGATTGCTGACACTACAGTGTAGTACAAAGGGGGCACTGTACTCCTGAGTATGTTGTCCTTCAGAAGAGATGTAAAACCAAGGCTGCATCTGCTTGAGTTGGTGGAAGCTCAGGTGAATGTAAAAGATCCTATGGCACTTATCAAAAACAGTAGGGGTTCTTTCTTTAAAACATTTACAATGTTCTTCTTTCGGCTTTTCCCGGTTAGGAGTCGCCACAGCAGAACTCCGGTCCACTAATGATTGGCAGATTTTTTACGGGTGCTGAGGTGCCAGCTCGACGTCCAACCTTCAGCGAAGGCACGCCCACATTATGTACATCTTTTGAACACCACTCGACCATGGGGAGGACATGCAGACTCCACACAGAAAGCGCTCCAGCTGAGAATCGAACGGGAGAACCTCTTGCTGTGAGGCAACAACGCTACCGCTGCACCAACGCGGCTTAGGTACTATTTACAAACTTCCATATTTACAACTTATACAGTGTACAATTTCCCATTCCTTTCCATTATGGTCATACAATCATAAATATCTTACTTTTCATTACTGTTAAACTTCTATCTTCATTATCCTTATTTGACCCCTTTTCTTTTTCCATACCCACCATCTATTTTTTTCTTAAAATTGCTGCAAGTCTCCATTTACCAATAAACATTATTTCATTTGTCATTTCATTCCAAATGGTCCACACAACAAAAAATAATCTTATCAATTTTACTAACATATTCCTTATTTTTAAGGTTATAATATCCATATATAATCATATCCATATTTCATTTATCTCCTTTACATTTTCAAATAACTTTTCTTTACAAAATTTTACCAACAGTTTTACAACTCTTATACATTGTAAGAAAACATGTTCTGTAGTTTCTTCTTTACCAGAATATAAAAAAACACACTGATTTTTTTTATACTGCATATTTCCTTTTACTGGTAATTTATTAATTACTAATCTCCATAAAAAAAATTCTTGACATTCTACTCGCTTATTACACCATGTTTTTTGTACTTTTATACCTTTAACTCTTTCATTTGCTAGCTTAACCTAAGGATTAACATAATATTGTATCACATTTTTATACCACACTTTCCTCTGACGTTCTATTTCAATTTTCCATAAAATAATTTTTTTCTTGTATCTCATTTCTTCATTTAAACTTACTTTTTCTCTTTTTAATGTTTTTAGCATATCACAATTCTACTAATATTTGTACTTCAGTAAAATAACTACTAACTTTTCATCTTAATCATTTACCCAAAACAAAACTGTGTACAAATTCAAAGAAGCAACAAAAACAATTGATTTCATTAATCCTAAACTTCCATCTTCCTTGTCCATATAGAAAAAAACTCCTTTATTCAATGGATTCAATCTTCAACCCCATATAAAAGAAAATAAAGTACTTGCAATATTTCTTTTTTATAGATTGTTGGCAAAATGGAGTCACTAACTAAATATGTAATCTTTCCTAGTATAATTGAATTAATCAAGTAAACCTTTTTTACTAAATACATTGTATGTTTTCCAAAAGCAACAAAGCTCCTTTGTTTCATCTATTATCCTATTCATTGTTCCTCACTTACATTTTTACCCCCATATCTTATTCCTACCACAGATATTTCTTTCACTGAAAAAGATACTCCTCCTATCTTTACTATATCACCTAGTCCTTTACATTTTTCTTTATTTCAAGTCACACCCATTACATTTAAACATTGATAGATATACCATAACTTCTTTCATCCAGACTTTGTTTATTGTAATCAATATACCGTCATGTACATAAGCAAATATAACTGGAATGTTTATTCATTCATTAGTAATATAAGTAGCACCTTTCATATGCAAATTTATATCACTGACTAATACATTCACAACTAATGCAAATATGCTACTCACAGAACATCCCTGACATATGCCATTCCTTACAGCTATTCCTTTGTTTAACCACCCATTCCCTAAAATTCTTATTTTATTTTTACTATAAGTAGAACAACATACATTTTCTTACCAAGGTTATACTCTTCCATAACTGTCCACAAAAGTTCATGGTGTACTGTATCAAATGCTTTATTTAAATCTCCTATGATGATCATGGTCTCATTGGACCTGCTCATATTATCATTCACAATTTCCCATACTCTAAATAATAATTCCCGACACCCTTCAAACTATATATACTACCTTAAATAATATTTTTAATTTGACTTTCCATTCTCTCCTGAATTATTTTCATAAAAATCTTATAATCTGCACTGTTCGATACTACAGGTCTTCAATTTTCAATTTTACTTTTATCTTCCTTTTTCAGTCACAAATCTGAGTATACCACTGCATAAATCTTTATATATAAAACCTTCATTTAACCACTCATTGCTAACTATTAAATGTTTTTTCTTCCAATCCATAAAATTCTTATAAAACTGGAATCCTATTCCGTCTCGTCTTGAAGCAGTCTGTAATTAAACTTGCCCAAGTACCTTTTCTCAGGAAATTTCACTGATTTCTTGTTCTGTTAATTTTGTAACATGCCATTCTTTTCTGCACTTGTATCTTGAAACATTTTCTCTACATAATTTATTAGAATAATCATAATTTGTTTCTGAGATCTTCCTGCCTCTCCTTTATCACCGTTCATGTCTAATTATACTAGTATCCTTTTTAGCTATGCTACTCATATAAGCTGACATCTCTTCTCTTCTGCCTTCCAAATATCTTTGCTTAAATAATAATTCTTTAATTCTCTCCTGACTCTTTTAAAAAAGTCTCCATTCTATCACATGATATTCTCTATCACTCCTTAAAGTATCTATACACACTGCTTTATAATTTGACTTTTCAACTTTTCTTATAGCTGATTGCCATTCTAAAACACTTTATATATAGATCTGCCATTCAAACCAGTTATAACACGTTTTTATAAGACACTCTAGTGGAAATGTGATCTTTCCATAATCTCATGCTTATTTTCTTTCCATTTTCATCCTATGATTTCCTATTTATTCTTTTCTTTCTTTTCCCAATCAGATATACTATATT
>NC_056733.1:1744336452-1744371452 GCF_019279795.1 Protopterus annectens
ATATATATATATATATATATATATATACATATATATATATATATATATATATATATATGAAATATACAGCAGTTAAGATTTCCATCATTACCAATGTTCTATTCAGTATTTTCATTGACTTTCTACAAAGTACAACTATGCCTGAACATAGCTCTTTCTCTCAGTTCCATATCATCTCCTCCCCCAAAGTTTGTTTATAACCTGTCTTCTTGTGTCAAAAATCTTACATCTTCCATTATCATCTTATCAACATCACACGTACTACACTAATTTAGGGTGCCTATTCTTCTACCCATATTTTTAATACTATTTACATTTACTGAAAGAACTCGAAAATTGTCATTATGTCTATGTTTTATCTTACCAGAAATTCTCATTTGCATTATATCCATTTCCTTTCTTTTCTCTTTCATACTTCTCTCTCATAAATTTCTTTTTCTATCCCTTACTCTTTTGCCAATATAATTTGTTTTATCTTTCACTACTTTCCAATTTATATTGTCTTCATCACTTATTTCAGAACCACCTTCTATATTACAGTCCATTTCCTTTTCCTCTTTATCCAAATCTTTATTTTTACCCTGGTCTTGCTTCCCTACTTACTATATCTTTTGTTGGCAGTATGTCTTCTCTTTGTATATTGTCCTCACTTTTGTTTTCTTTTTTTTCAGCCCTTTTCTCTAGATTACAATCCAGCCATAAATGCCCATTTTTATAATATTTCAATTCACTTTGCATTATGACCCATTTACCCACAAATATTACATTTACTCTTATCAAAGTGACTCGTCAAATGATCATCTTTTCCAAAGGGGAAAAAAAACATGTTTTAGGCTATCCCTAATATTTTATAACACCCCTGTTACCCTCTAAATTTATTGTATTACAGATAAGAACACTTCTTTCTTTCTTCATTTTCAGTAAATATGACACCTGTTTTCATACACTTTGCTAATGCCCATACCTTCTTTACACATTTGCTTAAATGTTTCTTTAAAGTCTCCTTTTCAACTTCAGTTTGAAATAGAACATGTATTTTCCTTTTTGTTTTGTCATGAAAAATTCCAGAACAGAATCTGTCTCAAAAATAATGTCAGAAAAGGTCTCTTTATGAACAAGAATAAAAGCTCTTACTACTTTCCCTAAAGAGTAGGGGTCCTTTATTTATATACAAATAACTCTGATTTACAAAATATTTACATATTACAAATATTTACATATGTACAAATATAAAAATATACACATCTGTTCACATTCAGAATTTTCTTTACAATCATGCTACATTTAAATCCCTATTAGACCCCACTCTTTTTTCCATAACCATTTAATTTTCTTAATATTGTTGCTAAAATCTGTTTACCATTAAACATAATTTCATTTAATTTTTCACTCTATATAACTTGTAACATAAAATAAATACAATCTATTATTTTAACATATTCTTTAATTCTATTCTGACAATATCCATATGTAATCGTATCCATATTTATGTTACCCACTTCTTTGATATTGTCAAATTTTTTTTACATAGTTTCCCCATAAGGTTTTTTACTTTTTACATTTCAAAAACACATGTTCCATGTTTCTTCTTCTTGACCATGTAAACATATTCTATCACTTTTCTTTTTATGTGGCATATTTGTTTTTACTGACAATTTATCTATTACCAGTCTCCCCAAAAAAATTCAACATTCTAATTACACCATTTGCTTATTTTTATAGCTTTAATTTTTTTTTCATCTGTTAGATTTTCCCATGGTTTTACATAGTAATGTTTATTATATTCTTGTACCATACTTTATTATCTTCTTCTATATCATTTTTTTTATTTTCCACAAAAAATATTTTTCTTGCTAACATTTACTTTGTTTATATACTCGCTCTTTTACTCTTTACCACATCCCAAAGTTTATTAAACTTGTGTTTGTACAGTTTTAAAACTAATCTCTCATCTTTTTCATTTATCCACTTTAATACTTTGAATACATTTAATGAAGCAGCATATACCACTGGGTTAATTAACCCTAAACCTGCTTTATTTACATACAAAACTAATCTTTTTACTGGGTTTAATCTAGAATCCCATATAAATGAAAAAATCACATGCAATAATTCCTTTTCAAATACTGTTGTCAACATAAATTTACTTGATAACTATGGTATTTTCTCATTAGTACTGAATTTATCAAATAAGCCATTTTTTCTCAATGATAATTTAGATGTCCTCCAGAAAAAAACATTTGCTTTATTTCTTTTGTTTTTTCCCAGTGAATTCTACTTAACATCTTTATTCCCAAATGCTATACCTAAAGCAGAAATTTCATTCATTGTATAATATATATCCCCAATCTTTACATCACCTAAATATTTACTTTTGTCATTACTTAAAGCCATCCCTATCATATCTAAACACATTTGTTTTTGCAATTAGTATAATGTCATCTGCACATGTTAACAGAACTGGGAATTCTTAACCCTTTAGGTGTTATTTACCTCATCTCCTTCATTTTGTAATTTATTTCACATACTATCACATTCATAACTACTACAAAGTGTATACAACTCATTGAATGTTCCTGTCTTACAACACTCTTCATATGCACCTCTTGGCTTAACCAGCCATTTACAAGTATTTTTTACTTTATTACTATACGCCGACATACATAATTTAACTTTCTAACTTATATTACATTCTTTCATTATTTTTCATAGGATTTCATGTCTAATTGTGTCAAATGTCTTATTAAGATCTCCTACCATGGTTCTCACTTTTCTGTTCATAATACCATCCACAATTTCTCTATCAATAATTCTTGACAACCCTTCCCCTTTACACTATATAAGCTATCTTCCATAATATTTTCTATTTTGGTTTCAAATGTCTATTGTACTATTTCACAATGATCTTATAATCAATATTTAACATTATTGATCTCCAGTTTAATTCTCTTCTATCTTCCTTCTTCCATATGAATTTAAGTATTCCATTATATAATTCTTTATATATAAAACCTTAATTTAACCACTCATTCAAAATCTTTAAAAATATTGTTTTACCAATCCCTTAAGTTTTTATACATTTCATGCCCTATTCTATCTGGCCCTGCAGCCAAATCTATATTTACTTGTCTGAATACTTTATCTAGCTCATTTAAAGAGATCTACTTTTCCAACTCTCTATCCTCTTTTTCTGTTAACTTTTTTACTTTCCATGTTTTTTTTGCTACCTTCTTTTTTCTTTAAACATTTCTTGTATGTATAGTACTACACTATTCATAATCATTTCCTGAGTTTTTTCTATTTCTCCTTTTACATTTCTCATTACACTACAATCTTCCTTTTTAATAATCTGTTTAAGTAACTCGCTACTTCTCCTTTTCCTTGTAAAAAATATCATCCACCATTCAGATCAGTTTTATAAAATGTTGTCATAGTAATATGATCTTTCCACAGCTGTATTACTAATCTCTTTCCTTGTTCATCCCATGTTTTCTCATCTTTTTTATTCTTTTTCCTATTTTTATATACAGTATTACTATCTACAGCCCCTTTGCAAGATGAACAGAATATCCTGTTTCAAATACCCCCTTCTCATATAACTAAACCTTCTGATACTATAAAATAATCTATTTCAGTCCTATATATACCCCTTTTGCAAGTCCATGAGTTTTTGGGTGAAAGTTTTAATGTACCACATCTCATAACGTCTAACATTTTCCTTATATCATTTCCTTTCTTTTCATGCTTGCCTGTTAAATCACAATTAAAGTCTCCTGTGATAATATTCATATTTATTACTACATAGTCTAAAATCTGATGAAATAAGCTTTTCCTTTCTTTACAGGTAGTATAAGCATATGATGCTATAATTCTATAAACTTGTTCTTTCCATTTTAAAACTACAATGGTTAATCTTCCAGTTTTTGCTAAAGTTACATCTAATATTTTTACTATATTTCTATAGAATATGACTATTCCAGAACATCTCTCATTTCCCAAATTCCAGATCATTCCTCCCCATAGTTTCTCTGTTTCATTTGTTAAAAATCCTGTGCTGTCTAATATAATTACATCTACATCACATGTATTACACAACTCAAAAATTCCTATTCTTACTACATTCTTAATACTTTACACATTTACAGAAAGCACTCTAAAATTTTTCATTTTCCCTTTTCCTTAGATTCAAGTTTTCATAAGGTCATAGCTAATTACTAGGGTAGCATTCTTAGATCATTCTAAGCCTAATCAATTTCTTCCCAAAGGTATGAATCAAACACTATTTTGTATCCGAGTCAAACAGCTTAACCACTATACCAAATCCCAATCATTAGTTGTATATATTCTTTTTCATCCATTTCCTTTCTTTTTTCTTTTGTACTTATCCCTTTAAATTTTCTTTTACCAACATAATTTTTTTTCTCCTTTTACTACCTCCCAGTTTATGTCTTCACTTATTTTAGAACCTTCTTCTATGTCCTCTATTTTCTTCTCATCTAATTTTTCTTCCATTTCTACTACTTCTAAAAGTTCTTTTCTATTAATTTTCTTCTTTTTCCTTACCGTTATTTCCATTTTTGCAATCCATCCATAAATGTCCAATTTTATTACATTTATAACATTTCAATTCACACTTTTGCATTATTTCCCATTTCCCCACAAATAAAAACTTTCTTTTGCTCCAGGTACTTATCAAATGGTATTTTCCACATAAAAAAACATGTTTTGGATGTTCCCAGTATTTTACAACACCCCATTCCCCTCCACATTCACCATGCTTGTTATATGTATTTTTTTCTCTTTCTATTTTCAACACAATATTACAATCCCAACCACCAGTCCACAAACCCCTTTTGTCAACCTTTTGCAATGTCTAGTACTTCTTTATATAAAGCTTTTAAAATGTCCTTCCAAAGTCCTTCTTTCTACCTCTGTTTGAAATTGTACATAAATCTTCTTTTTGTTTCCCTGTTAAATGCTTTTATCACAGAAATACTCAATGGATTACAGTCTTTCTTTTTTCATCTTCTCCAAGGAAATTTTCCATTGAAAAAACAGTTCAAACATAATGTCACAAATAAATGCTCTTACATCATGTGCTTTTACACCCAAAGGAGCTAATAAATTACCCACTCTTCATATACCTTCTTTTACTTGGAATCCTAACCACATACTTCTGTTTTTCATTTTCTTCTGCTCCACTTTTGCCTTCTTTTACTTTCTTTGCTTATGTTTTCTTTTCCATCTCACCACTGTTCTTCAGGATTGTCTCTGCATCCTCCTTTTGTATTTTCTCCATAAAATCCCCCCAGGAAACACCTTCCTAATTTTCTGGCTAACTTAACATTTCTTTAACTAAATCATCCAGCAACCCTTCTGACTAGAGTGGAGGGGTGTCATTATAAATCCATCACTTGCTGACTCATCTCCATCAAACAGGTTCCTTTGACATTTCCTCGGAATCCTGCATACATTCAGGGGTCTCAATATTTGCTTTCTCTTTCATTTCTTTTACTACTCCATCATCTCCTACTCTCTCCATCTGTCTCCCTATTTTTCTAGGCTACCACGGTGCCTGGAATGGAAACAGGAATTGCTCCTCCTCAATGTTTCCCACTCACAATGACAATGAGTAGGGGAAGTTCCCTGGTACCCTAGCCATACTCCCCTAGTAGAATAAATACTACCTTAGGTCTCTTCTGAAAAGCAGTTATTAGCCCTCTGGGACTAATCTGGTCAACAAAGAATAATAATAATACATTTAAATTAATGCTTAGGATAAATCATTAACAAAAGGGAACCTCAACCATATGGAACAAAACTTTGTAGTCACTACCTCATCTATGTAAATGAAGGACATTTTCACCTCCTGTACCACTTACTGATTTTTGTTTTATGTTTTGTTTGATTGGATCACTGAAACATTTTTTTTCTTTCTGCTTTAACTCAAGGCTCCTGAATAATGAGATCAGGTATAGCATAAGTCATTTGAAAATAACTTACCTTGGTGTTCCTTACCATATACTGCAACTTTCCTATCCTTTGCTACATTGACTTAAATATGCAAATGATTTCAGTATTTATAATCAAAACTAAATTTTAAATTATAAAAAATGCAGATGTTGTCCAGACAGAAAGATGAACCTTGTGTCAAAATTACAGGCATTGCAGTGGCTTTGGTCATAAATATTATGAAATTTAAACAGACAAGTAAGGATTACTTCAGTGTATATGCAGTAACTGATAGAATCCTCAGTGTAAAAGATACAGACATGATTAGTATAATGCAGACAGATGTATCATTTAAGTATTGTAGTGCTACATGTTATCAGACTCTTTTTATCCATATCAAAGTCAACTGTAATGATTTACTTAGGGCTTTAAAATAACACTAACAATTTATGTCCAGTGTGTGGTCATGCCATTCTCATCTGACTATTCATGAATTAACTGCTAATTCTAGCTTGAGACGTGGACTGACCTCACCCTTGAGGTAATACTCACACATCACTTAAGCTGCTACATCAATGGTCCTACTGATTATGGAGAAAAAATTCCCCCATCCCTATGGTACAGTGGGAATAAAGTCCTGGCTACAACTCAGATAACCAGAGTTCTGCTGGTGATTCTGGTCCTGAAAGAGCCAGGCAATAGATGGTGGTTAATGGATGACTCAAATCTGCAACCCAGTTGTCCAAATTTCTACCATGCAAGGGGAAACCTGCATAACAATGGCCATATTTGGTAATGGTAGCCTCATAGGTACATGGTTGTGAGCATGCACACATCGGGGACAGTACAGAATAACTCAGCAGCAATTTTGGTGCTTACGTCAGCCAGCAGGGGATTGGGGGGGATCTTAACCACAAAACCTGTAACAGCTACCTGTGGGGCATCTCTCATGGAAGAGGCATTGATGGTCAAGCAGGCAAATGGCAAGAAACATCAATAAAAAAGAAAAAGAAATCCTAATGATGAGCATAAACATAAAAAGCATATCAAGTGCAATCATACACAAGTATTTGGAAGGAATGAAAGTACTTACATATTCTGAATGCTATCTGCAACTTTGTTGGTATATTCAGCATCCGTCTGCAAATGAAAAAAATAACTTGGGTGGAAAACCATCACAAGGTCAAGAAAGCAATCAAGAACTTGCACCAAATAATCCATTATATATATTAAGGATATGGCATGCATATATATCACTCTATTTCTGTAAAGACTGAGTAGGCAATACAAGTTACAGTGACATTTTGGGGTACAGTTTTAATATATCTATCAAATCACCTTCAGCAGTCCAATAAAAAAGTATAGTAAATATTTAGTTAAAAAGGAACTGGGGTGCTCAACAATAGCAAAACTCTACTCATTTATTTTTAGATTTCAAAAACAATGCCATTTAAATATTTATGGTCCAGTGGTAGATTTAAGTGCGGGGGAGTGTGCCACCCACTTTTTAGAGCCGTGGTACAAGTCGAGTCACTTAAAAAAAAAATGCATTGCTTTTTTTTTTTTTAATTGAAATCGGAAAAAAGTACAGCCAAAGTGGTACATTTTCCCGTTCCAATTTACCTACATTCTTTTTTTAATAATGGTTACATCAAGGATGCATCATAGCTGTGATAGGAGGTTGTCATCAGGTGATCAAATTTCTATTATCCTGGATAGCTGCGTCAACTGCGTTTTCAATTGTAGTTGACAGAAGGCACATTTGGTGACTGAACAGAGTGCAAAGACTGTGTATGAAAGGAAAAAAAAATTAATGTTAAATTTTACATTTTGCCATTTACTGAATTAATCCTAGTGGCTAAGCTGAAAGAGCTAAGTTTTGTTTGATCGGGAAGGTCTAGCAACTTGGATTGTCCTGAACGTAACCATCTCAGAACAGCAGCAGTGTTCAGAGACCCTGAGGTCATTTTTTTTAATTTATAACCGCCGTTGAATTAATTCTGCAGTTGAGAGATGTACCCATGAATGTCGACAGGCATATGCTATGCACACTATACCATACCTGTGAACATCTGGGACAGTCGGGATAGCAAATTAAATTACAATAAAAAAGGTAAAAAAATAAAGCTAAAGCTCTGGTCAGTCCCCTGTTGGCTAAGTGCTAAATTCAACTCCCACTTTCACACCAGACCAGTAGTTAGCACTTTGTGAAAAAAAGTAAACCCTGTTCGTGACTTATAATTTATAATCTGTCTGTTGCCTGGGGAGATGGAGGTAAATGATCTGGTTTTCATTGCAAGGTGAAGGCGAGCAGCAGGCAAGAAGTGTATACATGTCATGGAAATGCAAAGGGTTAGCTATACATGGAGGGCAGGACACAAACAGTTTGGAACTTCATTTCTTAGTGTCTGCAGACTACATCTGTATTGGTATGTTTTATTCCATTAAACAGAGTTGTGGCTGATATATTAGCCCTATTCAATGTGCCGTTTCCGGTTCTATCACAGTCGCGTCTGTTGTAACGTTATGAAATGTCGGTAATTTTCTTTAATCATTAATGGGCTTTAAAGTTGTTAGATTAGGTTTGTGTGTTGCTGTTACAGCTTTTTGTGGCTTTGTCTGCTACTGTTGTGTTCTTCTTACAAGTGGGGGTCAGGGAAAGAAAAGAGTTTAGATAATAATTTTTTTTCTGTCTACAGAAAGGTGGATTAGAACTGGGAAAGTTAATTACAACTTTTTCTGCCAGATAACACCCATAGTTCCTTATGACATCCACAACAGTCCTTTTTTTGTGGGCGGGGGAGCTTCCTTAACTGAATAACTTCCCAATTAATAATAGTAATATTACTAATACTAGGTAGCATTATAAATAGCAAGATTTAACTGCGGTGGTGGTGCTGCGGTAGCACTGTAGCCTCACAATAAGACGTTGTCCTGTTCGATTCTCAGCTAGAGTGTCTTCTGTCTGGAGACATGCGTGAATGGGCGTACCTTGGTTAAAGGATGTGCATCAGGGCTGGCAACTCGGCACATAAAAATCTACTGGCAATCATTAGCGGACCAGAGTTCCGCTGTGGCGACCCCTATCCGGGAAAAGCCGAAAGACACAACAACAATGCAAAAAATTATATTCAGATTACTAATCCAGAATAACATGTAGAAATGTTTGTCACTTGTTCTTATTTTCATATTCAGGGAGAGTTGCATTTTGTTGAGGGGCATAGTATGAAACCCAGCTGTGGAAGACAAGAACACCATATTGTCAATGTTTTTATAGTACACTATACTACATATATTGCTATTTGTTTGTTAGTAATCATGAGGATGTGCAATATTCTCCCATGTAAGCGATATTTCCAGATGCAAGTGGCTTGAGAATTATTGCATGACATATATTTGTTAGCTGTGCATCTTTAAATATTTTCAGTACTTATATTGCTTATTAAACAAGCATATTTTTCATGTTTCTGTATATATCTCCATAAACAAGCAATTGGAAGACTATCTTGCTGTCATATGAAAGCTCATGTCTGGCTAATAATACAAGTTTAGATAGTACAATTTTCAGGAAATGACAATTTGTGAAACTTTAAAAGACTAATATCATTCTGGGTTTGTGAGCATTAAAATATTTGTATTTGCTTATGCTTTTAACTTGATTTTTCAGAAGATGCTCTTGAATGTAAGGATGAGAGTAGGCTGTTAGTGGTGTGGCATTCCAGTACTCAGAGGTGCTAAACAAGAGACAAGCAGATTAGCCTGCCTAGGTATGCAGGAGCACCTCTGAAAAGCTTTACTTATTTAGTGCAAGTTGTTAACTTGTACATTAATTTAGTAGAAAAATAAATTACCATAAAATGCAAATGTGTAATGTAACTTTGATGTATGCCTCGTTTGTTATTTTGATCAATGATTATTTAGTTGGAATCCAATAATCCAAAAAATGCACCAAACTACGCCGGAACAAATCCCAGGATGATTTTATTAACCCACTCAATTAAAACATAAACGCTAAACCATCACTGTGTCTTTAATTGTAACTAACACTATTGTAGAGCTTTTTGTTTATTAATGGGGTTTTACATCTGATTAAGTTATTTGTGCCTTTTTTCCACCAAGTTTTCTCCATTTTGTTATTTATTTAGCTGGAATGTAATTTTGTAATGTAGAAGGGGAATACATTTGTCATAAATTCAGTTTCCAAAAGCAGTGATTTGAAATTAAAATGACTGCATTTGAAGCTGCATTCACAATACAGATTTATAGGTGTGTGTGTTTGTGTGTGTATATATATATATATATATATATATATATATATATATATATATATATATATATATATATATATATATATGCATATATATATATATATATATATATATATATATATATATATATATATATATATACATATATATGTATATATATATATATATATGTATATGTATATATATCTATATATATATATACGTATATATGTATATATATATATATATGTATATATATATATATATATATATATATGTATATATATATATATATATATGTATATATATATATGTATATATATGTATATATATGTATATATATATATATATGTATATGTATATATATGTATATATAAAGAGAATCACCAAACCAAGCCCAAAAGACAGGAAAATTAATAGCAACAACAGTCCCAAAGGATGGAAGACCACAAAATCAGTCCAAGGCAGCGTTACAAGATTTCACAAGACAGCTTGGCAAAAAACGCTACTCACACTGTCCAAAACAAAGTAGCGAAATGTTGCAGAAATCCCAATAATTCATAGAACAAATACCAGGAACTGTTCAAATAAAATAGCCACGAATTTATTAAAACACAAAACGTAAGCGCTTTCACAAAGAAAAACTTTGCTTCATCAGACGTTATAATTCAAAAAACAGTCACTCACTATATATATCATATCCTGTAAAAACATCATATCCTGTTTCCACTTTGGATTTAAAACATCATATCCTGTGAAGACATCATATCCTGTTACCACTTCCTGTTATAAACATCATATCCTGTAGAAAACATCATACCCTATCTCCATATTGGATTTAGAAAAGCATGACATTAAACAAATACTAACACATCTAATGAATAAGCTAAAACTATACAACTATATAAAAAACACATAAAACCATATAAACCTATATAAAACATGCTACTACATAATAAAAACATATATGTAAAAAATGTAATAAGGATGTGTAATGTAAATAGATGTATATGTACATATACAATGGCAAAAACAGCCACTTGATTGTGGATAGTGAGAGTTTAATAACTACCTCAAGGGTCTCGCCTTTAAAATAGGTTTCAGGGGGACAGACTCATTAAGACCAGCACCCCTGTGTGCTGCCAAGCGGAGAATCCATCTAGTCTCCATCTCTTCAGTCAATGTTACAATATCCCCCCCCCGTATACTGCTGTTCATGGCATGCAACACCTGAAATAAAAACTGATGATGTGTGCCATTGATCAACATATGTTTGGATATGGCACTATAGGACTCACCTCTAGAGAAAGCATACATATGGTCTCTGATTCTTTCTTTGAGGGATCGATTGGTCTTGCCCACATAAAAACAGAAACAGGTCTGACAAGTAGCCACATAGACAACATTCCTAGTGTTACAGTCAGACCTGTTTCTGAGTTCCCAAATTCTCCCATCATTGGAATTTCTAAAGAATCTAGAAGTATCAATGAAGTTGCACTGTGTGCAAGATCCACATTTCTTGGTGCCAAAGCACCATAAAGGTACCACATCATTCCTAGTACGGGTCAGGTTTGGAAAACACAAAAGCTGTTTAAGGTTCTTATTGTTGCTAAACACAAACCTAGGACAATTACCAACTAACTCCCTCACTGGTTGATCCACCATTAAAAGATCCCATTTGTCATGAATAAGTTGTTGCACAAACGAGATGTTGTCACCTAGTGGTAATATAAGAGAGGAATGTCGACGTTGCTTGGATGGAATAGATACAACAGGGCCATTTCTAGAAAAATAGGGTCTACCCCTTGTTTCCCTCAATTGTATAACCTGTTCACATATAGCCCTCACATCCAGAGGTGAGTAACCTCTATTCACAAAACCAGATTCTAAAGTTTTTAATTCAGAGAGAAAATCTACGTCATTCGAACAAAGACTGTGTTGAATTTATCTAAAACCATATTAACAGATGAACAGGTTGCCCTTTTGAATAAGGGTTTGAACTATATTCCCTCATTTTTCAGCCAGGAATATCACATAGTACAGGATTTACAGGCTTTTTGCCGGACATTCAATCTTAGATTGTTCTTTGATGATAACAAGTCAGAACCATCTGAGGACTTCCGTTTTGGTAAGTCCTCATTTCAACCTCCTGTGAATAAACACGTTTCCATTTTTATGGACACTATTTTGAGGGATATTCATTTTGAGAATATGGGACATATCATGTTGGCCAGCAACCTAACTCCGGATGACAGGATAGCTTTGAACAACTTATGTAACAATAAAGATATAGTTATTGTCCCTGCTGATAAGGGAGGTGCAGTTGTGGTTTGGAACACTGCGGATTATGTCCAGGAAGGGTTAACCCAACTGTCTGATGCTAAGTGTTACATGTACATGTCCATAGATCCAACACCAGTATTTAAGGATGAGATTGACTCCTTTTTGCGGTTAGCCTTTGAGGAGGGTATTATAAACAAGAAATGTTTGGATTCACTTATGGTTTCTGAACCGTCCAAACAGATATTGTATCTTTTACCCAAAATCCACAAGTCCTTGGATAAACCACCTGGTAGACCAATAGTCTCTGGAATAGGCTCATTGACCGAACCCTTATCGGCCTTCCTAACTAAGTATCTGAAACCTCTGTTGGGACATATAAGATCTAGGTTGCAGGACACCACACAATTTTTGCAGTTAATCAGGGAGACCCAATTAGAATCCGAATGGTATCTATGTACTTTGGATGTAAAATCATTATATACAAGTATACCCCACTGGGCGGGTCTGCAATCTATTCAATATTGGTTGGAAAGGGTCAACTTATATGCACCGGGGTTTAACACTCTTTTGATATGTATGTCTGAACATGTGTTAAATAAGAATGTTCTGTATTTCCAAGGCCAATGTTATTGGCAGCAACAAGGAACAGCTATGGGGGCATCTTTTGCTCCAATATATGCTGACCTTTTCATGGCCTATGTCGAAGAATACATGATATATGATATATCACACAACATCTTTCAGGTGGAAATGGACATTTGGAGACGTTACCTGGACGACTGCTGGTTGGTGTGGCGGGCTGATGTGGGTTACTTGCGAGAATTTGTTGAGTATCTTAATGATAATGTCTGGGGACTTGAATTTTCCGTGACGTATGATAAAAACTCCATCAATTTTTTGGATGTCACTGTATACAGGAACCCAGACAATACTTTGTCCACCAAGGTTTTCCTAAGTACCATAATATAACACCTTGTTACATGCATCAAGTTTACACCCCCGTCACACCATCAGGAGCATTCCCATATCTCAATTTATACGTATCAAACGTCTCAGTTCCAACATGGAGGAATATCAATTGGCCAGTAGGGACCTCAGTCAGAGGTTTACCAATAGGGGATATGATAGATTTGACATTGTGTCTGCCCAGAGTAGAGCTAATAGTCTTGAGAGGGATGACTTATTACATTATCAGATTAAGAACAAAAATCAATCCTCTCGCAGTACATGTGTCAGATTTATCACTACTTATGGTAGAAATATCAATATGATTAGAAACATTATCAATAAACATTGGAATATTCTACTGGCTAATGACAAGCTGCGAAGTATTTTGGGACCTCGTTGTCTTTTTTCATACAAACGTGGTAAAACCCTAGGCTCCTACTTTTCACATTTCAAACACATGGCAAGTGGGGGGACCACCCATAAACAATTGACACTTCATGGTGATGAACTTATTGGTTCATTTCCATGTGGCCATTGTGGATCCTGCCCACACATGCTTAAATCCAAGGAGTTTACCAGTCGTAATACCAGCAGAATTTTTGATATTAAGATCTTTGGTAATTGCAGCAGCGATTGGGTGGTGTACCTGGCCTCCTGTTATTGTGGGGGATTTTATGTTGGACAAACCTCTAGAGCTTTGAGATTCAGAATGAATGAACACCGCAGTGATATAAAAAACCATAAGGAGACCAGCGCCCTTTATCAACATACACTTAAACATCCTCAGGCCAAGTTCACCTTTATGGTTATTGATCGTATCTCTGGAGACAGAACAAACAAACAAGGTTGGCATGGGTTACTGGATCAAAAAGAGAAATATTGGATTACTACATTGGGGGGTCTATTTCATCCCGGACTGAATGATCACTTATAGGAGAACATGGTTATTTTTTAACAATCATGTTGATCAATCTGATACTAAGTCGTGGGTCTTATCTATCTTTTGTAATCATCTGGTTCTATATATGTGGACAATGAACCTAAATATACTCTGGTTCGGCATTGATCAGAGTTCTGGATATTGAGCCATATGGGCCTTTCCGCAGCAATATTTTTGATATGGGCGGTGTCCATGTATAGTAAATTGTCAGTTAAAATTCTTGTGTTTGTAGGAATAACAGGTACCCTAATATGCTGGTCTTTTTGACTAGCACCCATATATGTTATTTTAACATATTCATACTTATCACTTGAAATTATTTGTATTCATCATCACATCTCTAGTCTTGGAGGTTATGCCTTTGTGTTTTTGGTTTTTAAACCTCACCATTGTTGGTCATAGTTACATATTTTGGATATGCTGATTACTGAATTTGCTTAACTGTAAACCCACACACACACACACACACACATAAAAAACCCCAACCCCCCAAACACACTCCCCCCCCCTCTTTTTGATATAGCGTGTCTGAGCCTTTTCAATTTAAGTACTTGATATATAATACCCTTGGTGCTTTTGATGAACAATTGTTCAATAGCTAGTGCAAGTGGGTATTTAAGTACAGAATAAAAATAAAAATATAAATATGAGTGTGATTATATGGCTAGACAGATATGCTATATTATACTAACAACTTGTCAGATTATATGTATGCATTTATTTGGGGTTGTTATCTTCCCTGCTTAGGACGGACTTTATTATTATATATGTTACCCACTGTATATTTGTATGACAAAAACATCAAATGTTTAAAAATATGTTTCAAATTCATTAATATTTATGAGCTCAATTTTTCATTGGCTCTAGCTATGTATTTAAATGGATGACTCAAAGGAACTTGACTATACTGTTTTACACTGAAGAAGGCTGTTTGCCGAAACTAGTCTGTTTTTTATGTATACAAGTATCAAATAAATATATTGAACTCCGTGCTGCCTTGCTGGTCTATTTGGTGCTTTTTATTTTTTATAAGACTCATTTCTCCTACTGCTATTAGAACTGTCTAGGTATCTTTCTTCCACATTGTTCTTATTTCTGTCTGTAAATCCTGATATTTTATGACTTTGTTTCTCTGTATGCAAGACACTGTAGTCACTGGGTGTGGCAATTTCAGTGATCAATGCTACTTTTGTCTTCTTTTCACGGACCATTATATCTGGTTTTCTAGCATCTACCTTTTGAACTGTTGGTAATGGATGATCCCATGTAATGTAGACTTCATTTTCTATGACGCTTTGTGGCTCATGTTTCCAGTGTTTTTCAGCCACTTCAATACCATAATATTACAATCCCCAGTACAACAGTCTTGCCACATTATTATGCCTTTCATTATACAGTCCTTCTGCCATTAGTATGTCACAACCAGCAACGAGGTGTGCAACTTTTTCCAATTCTGTTTTTAGATATCCTACCTTTGTCAATTTCTCCTACATGTTCAATGGACTTTGCAAACCAATGTGTATGTAGCCTACTATCTTGGGCCGTCAGTATTAACACTTCATCTCTTGGTTTGAATTTGCCTCTTCTGAACCATTCCTGCATTCGATCCTGATCAACATGAGGTTCTTCCACCCTTCCTTTATAATCATGTCTACATCTTGACAGTATTACAAATATTTAGTGTGGGGAACAGCAATTTCCTTTCTGAAAATAATATGCTTTTGCAACAGATAAATTTGTGGGGGGAAAATCTTCCCCACTACTCGTAGTGTTATGTAAGAACAGTCTTTGGAAATGATTTCCTCCCAGCTTTGGTGAGCTGTCAAGGTACCATAATGTTTGGACTGCAGCCAGAATCTTTGTGTTCAAGTCCTTATGGCTAGTTCATCAGGCAGTCTGTAAATACTGCCTTTATAAAATGCTTTCAGAGGCGTACTGTTTGCAGCATAATGCATGTAGAAAACAACCATATTATCTGAAAACTATTTTATGTCACATTTTCTTGGAGGAAATGGTCACAGCCTTGCATTTATTGGAAGCCAGATAACCATCCAAGCATCAATATTATTGATGTGCACAAGGGAAGGACTTGACAAGTCACATCTGCAATTTCTAGTAGTTTCCCTAAAGTTAAGAAGCTCAACCAGTGACTAAAGACCATGCTTTTCTACTGGCTTAGCTCATTCTTTGCATAAGGGTCACATCTTCTAGAGGTTCTATACATCGGTCAGATTGGGTGGTAAGAGGCAGCACAAGTGAAGGGACCAAACTGTCTGAGCCCATGCAATCTCTCAACTGCCCAGAATTTTTCCACATATTTTTAATCTGTTCATAATAAAATGTGTAATTTTTACAACAAATTGTTAAGGACTGAAGTCACTAAATTATAGACATTTGAGTTTCAGATGTCTGATCTGTTAGAAACATACACATTAATGCAAAGTATGTTATTCAACATGCTAAATTTTAAAAGAGCAATATTTGCCAAATAGATCCATTTTTGAAAACTATACTCTAGCACTTCTTCATAACTACTCTACACAAAGTCAGCACCATCTATGGCACATCTCAGCCCTGAAACAGCTCCTTTTCACTTCTTAGGTACTGTCACCCAGAGCAGAATCTCAAGCCATATTCTCAGTTCCCTTTCTTGACCTATCTAAAGCCTTTAATGTGATTTCCTATCAGCTTCTCCTCAACAGGCACAACCTCCTTGACTTAGTATACTCCTTTATCGACTGGTTCTCCAGCTACCTCAGAAACTGCACCCAGTTTGTAAAATGGTAAGACTCCAGCTCCAGTTGCTTCCCATTCAGAACAGGTATTTCCCAAGTTACCAAGCTCAGAAATGATATACAAAAAGTATTCAAACCTGCTTCCATTATTCAGCATGCTGACAACTCTACTCTGCACCCTGTTTAACCATCCCACAATCCATTCCCAGGCTTGTCTTCACTTCCACTGAAAAGTGGTTACAAAAATCTCAATTACTCATAAACACAAAGAAAACCAAAAATACTCATATTTCATTCCCAAAACAATTCCAAATGCCTACAGTTTCAACATAATCACTGCTACCAATGTTAAAATTGAACTTGCAACCCACTCTAGATTACTAGGCACTGCTACTGACAAATCAAATTTCTATCTAAATATAGTCATAGTAGTAAAAACATACACTGAGCTGGGATCTATAGACAGAGCCAAATCCTTCCTTAACCACAGATGAGAAATAGCAACCACTACCCCCTTCTCCCCACCCTGCTTTATACCTCAGCATTATTTACCAAACTCAACTCATTCCAATTCAAAACATTTTAATAACAAAAATTAGGAAATTTGCATACCTCCCCAGCTGAGTCCATCACTGCACATCCCCAGAACCAGTCAACTGGGTAGAACTCTCCCATCACATCTCTCTTACCCAATAAGTCAGAGCACACAAGATACTTTATAATTTATCAAAAACTCCCTCAGTGTCTAACCTTATGTAGTGGCACTTGCCAAAAAAGAAATCTTTGCTTGAAGTATCATCCTTAAAATCCAAAACATTTTCACATAGATTCTGTATTCTCAGTAAGAATCTCTGCAATCTGAAACAAGCTTGCTAGCTCAAGTCAGACTCTTACACATTATCAGAGATTTCAAAACTGCACTAAAACACACGTACACTCATACAAACTCTGCACGTACTCCATACCCATCATTGACCCCTACCTAGTTATATGTTTTCTCCATTATAACTCCTGTTTGAACCTTTTTCCTCCCTGTTTTCCATCCTGTCTACAGCCTCTTCTGTATGTTGTTGAACAGTGAGTTCTGTTGCTTTCCCTGTTCTCTAAAATGAGAAATGTTGTATACGCTTCTATTCTTTCTTTGAATAGCAAGCACAGGAAGGCCTGTTGATTACAAGCTTTGTTTAGAAGTTTTGACAGGAAAAGTTGATGGTGTTGCATTTTTTTTCTTTGGTGTTTATTTGAGGTGATTGGAGTGAATTGCAGCATTTTAAATGACTTGTTTAAATTGTGATTTGGTGTCGATTTGGTTGTCTAAAAGTGTTTTAATCCATTCATTTTGACTGAAACTAGCAAATGTTTACTAAGTTAGGGAACTTTTGTGCATGTACGTTCTGCTTGGAATTGTCCTACTGAAACTCTCATTTTATTTTGTGCAATCTTCGGAATAGCAACTCGTAGAAATAGACTTCAGATTACTTTTTATGCCATTTTGTATGTTTAACATTTCTGACAGGAATTTTTTGTCTGTTTATGATTTATTTCTTGTCTAATACTGTTTTAGACTGTATCCATTGTTTTGGACTGAAACTTTAAATCGGGGAATTTGTATTTTGAACTGTTACTGAAAATATTGTCATTTTCTCAGTGTATTCAGAATAGTGTCCCTACAGAAATAATCTTTACATTGTTGTTTAAAGGGAGAATCCATCTTTTTACTGTGCTGACTGTGCAGCCAGTATTTGATGTTGAGCTGGCAAGTTTCTTGTCTCCTGATCGACATGCCACCCCTCTCTCCATCTTCCCCATCTTCACCTAAAAACAAAAGAATAAATAAAAAATATGCCTCAGCCTACAGCTTGTGACTCTGCAGTAGACTTACCTTCAGACAGGCTATCAGATTATTCACCTTCTGTTACCTCTAGGCCCTCTGGAGTGGTCATAGTATCACACCTCTGCATGACACAAGAGTATGGGAGAACAAAACCCTTCAGGTGCAGGGGAACTCAGAGGTGCAGAATCTTTTGCCAGTATTGATGCTTTCTCCCAGGGATCATCCCACTAGTGTAGTGCATCCTAAAAAGAAGCAGAAGACCCTCCACATGCTGAAGTAGCAGTCTGACTGGTTTCTCTTCTGAGATGGTTGCAAAAGATAGAACCATGGTTTAGACAACTCGTTAGGAGGTGCAAACCTGGGTTATAGTAATGCTGGCATTTCCACCCCCAGTTGCTCTGCTAAGGGAAAAAACTACTTCCCAAGCAAATTGCTAAGGATCCTTTTTTGAAGATCCTGTGTCTGAGGCCTGTAACCTGTTGGTATCAGTTCAGTTGGTTTCCTGTGATGTCAAACGGATACAGCGCCCCAATAGATTTTTCCTTTCTTTCCCTTGATTCCAGCACTGGGAGATTTCTTACACTCAGACTGAAATTTTATAATGGTTACAACAGACTTTATATATTGCACATGACTAAACTGAGTATTTAATTTTGGGGATATTTCTAAATTATCTGTTTTCTTAATGGCTGTGTTACTTTTACTGAACTTCACTGTTTCAACATGGTTCATTATTTATTTACAAACAAAAATTTTAAATTTACTGTGGTACTTGCTGTGGCTAAGCTTACCTTCAGTGGGACTCTCTGCTAGTTTATAACGATGCATACGCCAGCTATGTCATGGAAGCAGACTGTGACTTGCCATGGGCAACCAATCATCTCTTCCAGGCATACGTTGAAAAAACTGGTACGGCCTGTAAATTTGCTGTATGCTGGATGTGCATGATGTCAAAGCATCTTAAGGTGACATTTTCCTATCCCCAAACCCAGTGTTCCATTTTCCTACTCTCCACCCCAGTAGTTGACTTACCACAATGCACCCCCCCCCTTTTGCATATTCCTGGATCCGCCACAGTGGTCCCTTATGGAATGATAAGCTAACAGAAATCTTTTATCTTATTTGTACAGCTGCTTTAAACTGCGTAATACAGAATGTTTCTATTAAGTTAAGGTCTTTAACAGTGAATGAGAAGTGGGTTTTAAGTTACATTTACCATATACATTTAAATGTTTTCAGTACTCTACCACTGACATAGCTGGACTGATGTTATACATTTTGGTACTGGCATTGAAAAGTGCTTTTGCAAAACTCAAGGTCAAGTGACAACACTCAACAAACTGGTATAGCCTCATCTGGAAGTATATACAGATCAGAACAATAGACTAAACAAAAGACTGAATATGTGTTAAAGGGTGACAAGTGAAATTTCATGAAACTTGTGTAAAAAAGTTGTGACCAACATGAAGAAAGTGTAGTCTTCAACTTCTGGTTTGTAAATAATAAAATATGTACAAATTACATACTTTTTGTTAAAGAGAAGATCAAATATATATGTGTATTGCATTTACTCCTCCTACATATATTTGGTAGAATACATTTTTCTCTGTAAAAACTTCATTCTGATTTGTAAAGTAAGGTATGGTTCAATTTCTGCACTCTTCAAAACTTATCATTAGAATAGTTTAATGAAAACAGGAGAAAGTACCTCTGCTTTTATTTATCGCACTTTAATGAAACAAATGTAGACTCAATCTTTCCTGTACAATAAATGCATGCATATATAGTCAATATTCTGGAATTCAACTTTTTCATACTGAAGAAAGACTACATTTTCTCTAAGAAAAGAGAAATAACCTGACTAAACAGCATCCTTCATTGCAAACAGTGGAGTATATCTAAAAGCAGCCCATTACACTCAAGGCGGCCATTACAACAGGTTATGTATATTTCTCATTCTATAGCACATTTTACAGCAACTTGTTTTACAATCCATCTTCGATATAGGTATTAAAATCTTTGTAACAGAATATCAGGCTTTAAAATCACTAAAATTGAAAAAAAAAAAAAACATCAGGTCTGCATAAAGTATAAAATCACCTTTTACTAACGTCAGTAACTTAATTTTATCTTTAAAAGTGCAAGCATAAAAACCTTAGTTATAGAGACCTCCTAACTTTTTCAAAGCACAACTTGATCCTAAGAAGGAATGCTACTGTATTACATGGGTGTACACATTTTTCAATATGTTATTGCCTATAGCTACAGGACATTACACTTCTTGTGGTACACTTCCTTCTATAAGGTGGTCATATTAAAGACATCATATGGCAGCACAGTGGCACAACGGATAGTACTGTCACCTCACAAGAGGTTCCCCAGTTCTGTTCTCAGCTATGGTGCCTTGTCCTTCATGTGTTTTGCTCTGGTTTCCTTCAACATTCCAAAGATATGCAATAGGTGAAATTGACAATCTAAATTAACCATAAGTGTGAGTGTGCGTCAGTGTGTCATGTGAAAGAACTACCATGGCGGGGCTAGCCACCTGATCGATGTAATCCTTGGCTCTAGATGATTGTCACTGGTGAAGTGACACCCCAACCCCATGTGCAAAAATGGGAAAAAGGGGTTGTGGATGGATATTGTTAGAAGCACATTAACAGCGTGTGTTATCAAGCATCTCAAAGAATATCAAAATGTTACATGGTGTCAGAAGTAAAACAATTCATCTTTGAATGTTCATGCGTTTAAAAATACAACTGTACAACTTGGAGTTAAAGAAGTGTTCTATTCTAGCTAATAGGAATCTCAATCTGTAAGGCAGTTTATAGAAGAAAACTGGTAGTATTGGATCCAGAAAATTCAACTGGTTGCATAACTGTGCACACCCTTAAACTAAAACTTTGTTGAAGCACCTTTTGATTTAATTGCAGCATTCAGTCTTCTTGGGTAGGAGTCTGTAAGCATGGCACATCTTGACTTGGCAATATTTGCCCACTCTTCCTTGCAAGAGCACTCCAAATCTGTCAGATTGTGAGGTCATCTCTTGTGCACAGCCCTCTTCAGGTCACCCCACAGATTTTCTATTGGATTTTTGTCTGAGCTCTGGCTGAGCCATTCCAAAACTTTAATTTTCTTCTACAATTGTTTTAGCTAAGTCAATATTCCTGGAAGGTACAAAAGTTAAGCCCCTTACCAACACATCGGCCAATTCAATACTAACACGAAAGGTGGAATAGTTAAATACTTTAAAATCACTGGCACTGGTAAAAACAATATTTAAATTAAGCTCCTGTTCAGTAATATCAGAAATAAGATTAATATTTGAATAATTATCAAAGCACCCATCAATAGAAGTGGATGGACTCTCAGGCAACAAATTATTAGTATCAGAAAAGGAATTAATGTCCAAAATGTCCAAACAATCACCGGCAGGGTTGAGTGAGCTTACAAGCATCAACGTGCCTGTCGTTGATTTCTCTGGTTCATCTTTCTGTTCTTTTGCCGTGCTGAGTTCCTCTGAGCATAACTGGAGTCCCTGTGAAAATCCTGATCATTTTCAAGCCGTTCAGGACGAACATAAGTCCCATTTTGGAACAAATTAATATTATTAAAAATGCAATCTTATCTGCAGAAGGAGTGGATTCTGACAAAACTGTGGCAGAAGTACAAAGTACTAAAAGTGGGAGATAATAGAATGTTTGTATAGAATGACTACTCATTGCACACCAGGCAGAAGAGGAATACATTTCAAACTGCTGCATCCAGCTATCTTCAAAATGTTTTTTCCTTGGAGGAATAAAATCATTTTTTGATGAAGTACATGCTAAGAAAAAACACAAAAGTTTGTCCAAAAAGTGAGTTGTGAAACAGCAGGAGATTCTGCTTTGTGTTCTTCTGGTAAAAAAAAAAAGACCACAGAGACTGTGCCAGTGAAACTTTTCCCAGTGTTTCAATGGAAAATGCTTGAGAGAGGGGGAAAAAATCACAGGAGTTGACTAGAAAAATCAAGAGTGCACTGGAGATGAAGAAGGGGCAGGGTTTGGGAGATGGAGATGAACAGGAATAGAATAAGAAAATCTGGAAATATTGGACTTTCTAGGACACCTTTAAACATGTAGGGGACTCTAAAGCATATGCTCTACTTCACGTCATTAACGTTTGGAGACTAAAGTCAGTAACATGGAAACTGACAAATTTGGGATTACAAAACAATAATTATATTTGCGGAACAAAACAGAAGAAAATCTAGAAATACTGGACTTTATTACACTCGTAGGGGACACTAAAGCATATGCCCTACTTAATGTCATTAATATTCAGAAAAATACTCAGGAGGCAGGGAAGAGGAGGGAGAACGAATTAAGTAAAACAAAACTTTTTTTCTTAACAGTATTACTTAAGTGGTACCTGATTTTCTCTGCATATTATAAAGTACTTTTTTCAGTTATTTTTAAGTGTAATGGAGATAGTAATATAAATAGGTGCTTTTGTTTATTTTATTTATTTATTTAGTTAGTTTCTTTCTCCATTCTCTCTTTCCCCTTCTTCAGTTTTAAGAAATGCACACCCTGCAATGTAAAGAAAAATGAGTGTGCTTTTTCTCATTCATTCTTAAGGGAATGAATGGGTTAAGGCCATTAGCTTTATACAGCAACACATGTTAACAGAAAGCAACTAAATGAAAAAGAATATTGACTATTATAAGGTATGTTTTCTAGCAGTCATATATCTGATTCTCATGTCATTAGCAGACAATCTGATAAAGAGAAATGGCTTGAAGAAAATGTTTTCTGAAACCATTCAAGTGTATTCCCAGATGGGAGAGCTATAAAGATGAGGCAAAACCAGACACAGCACTTGACTGTCACAGGCTCTACTTTGGATCTTAGCATGGATAACCTTTCTGTTTAGCTCAGGTCTATGTGTGTGGCTGCCAGTTTGGAACTTTTGTTCCAATTAAGGGAGTAAAACTTCAACATTTGAAGATGTACACTAAGTTAGTAGGTTTTAGGGGGTATTTTGGGTGTGTATGTGTGTGTATTTTTAGTTGAGGGTTTTCAATAAAACAAAAAGTTCTGCAAGATGCAACATATGTTCAAATGGAAATGACAAGAAACAACTGCAAAAAGATTAACCTGCTAAACAGTGAATGCATGTAATACAAATGCTAGAAACAGACATTTAACAAAAAAGCTGTTACACATAAAAGGTGGAAATAACACTCAAGAATATGATTCTTTCTATAATGTCTTTAAATGTTAATAGTCTCACAGATAAATACAAAAAAGAAAGAGCAGTGAGCTATAATAAAAAAAACGTAGAGTGCAAATAGTTATGCTACAGGAGGCACACTTGGAAAGAACTGAACATGTGAATTTGATAACGAAAGGTTTTCAGGATGGTTATTCAGTGGAATACCTAGAAGACAGGAGTACTTATATTAATTGCAAGAGGAGCTCCAATAGCAATAGAAGGGGCAAAAAAACAATAACGGTAGATTTGTAGTACTAAGGGGCTACTGCCAAAGGAGGATTACACACTAGCATATACTTATATTCCACTGAAAACTGCTATAACAGAGCTAAAGAAAATTCTGAGAGAAATAATCAGCTTTCAGCATTATTATTACTTATAGGTGGGGACTGGAATTTGATTTGCAATAGTGAAGATGTGTCTGGAGGGCCCAGAAAGGGAAATATAACAAAGGAGGGTACATTTTTAAATATATTTATGAAAATGTTTGGCATGGAAGATGTAAATTCAGTACTAGGAATTTGGAGTGAATTTACATATTATTCCTCAAGATACAAAAGCTGGGATAGGCTAGACACAATTTATATTTCACAGATGTGCATTTCATTGGGTCTATATCATAAGTCAGAATGTTGAATTGTCTGAATGCATAAACTTCGAACTGGGAAGTTTGAAATCTCAAAACAGCAAAGCCACAGAACACCAAATTTTTTCCCAGGAAAAAAATTTGGTGGGCCGTTTCCACGGCTTTGCTATTTCCTCCACTGTGGTGTGATCTCAGAGTTGGTATATTTAAGTAGGGGTGTGTGGGGGCACAGGCCCCCAAGTTGGGAGGGCCCCCCAGAGTAGAAAGACTTTGAAGTGTTCGTTTTATTATTTGTTTTGTGCCAGAACAGTGATTTTTTTTCCCTGGGAAAAAATTGCTGTTCTGAGCATTCGAACTTCTTGCATTCCAAAGTTCCGGGTTCGATATTTACATAATTGAACTTATGACAGTTCGACTATGTTTTATAGACCCCATTTAATTGAAGGTCTTCATACATACCCAGTAATTATTGCAGATCATGTGCCCATAATACCTAAAATAAAAACAGAGGGTAATGAAAGGAATTTAAGGAATGGGTAGTGGAAATTATTCAGGCACTATTAGAGAAGACAAATTGCTTCAGAAAATATAGCTAGGGAGTGGGATAAAATTAAAGTGTAATTTAAAAATATAGGGTGAAAATAAAAGAAAAAAATATATGGCTAAGCAGTAAAAATAATTATTTAGACAGACTGACAAATATTTAAGTATTGCAAAATAGGGGGAATCTCACAGAAGAAGAAGAGCAACTACAGAATGCTAAACAGAAAATAAGGGATTACCTCATTAATATGCATAAATTTAGAAAGACTGCTGTTAAGCAACTGTTTTTTGACAACTCTGGAGCACAAAAACTTTTAGCACAATGACTCAGGCAACAGAAAGTAGAAAAGGCTGTCACTAAGCTTAGTAAGCCTATAAAAAAGGAAGAAAACAAGGAATCCTGTAGCAGTATTAGAAATATTTTGGAAATTCTATGAAAGTCTGTATAAAGCACAGAAATATCGAAATCAGGAAAAGGTACAAATGGAAATGTTTATGGAAGAATTAAATATCCTAGAACCCTAATCCGATAATAGAACCCCAAGATTTTCCAATAAATTCTTATTAAAGTCACAAAAAATGCAACACTTTTAGCTTTTTTCTTTACTCCAATCATACATCCAGGGACTTGAATGCCATCCCTCAACATATCTGCAATATCACCATCTCCTCCAAGTTTAAACTTCTGAAGGCACACAAGTGACAACTGGCTCTACTCATGCGCAGCCCCAGACTGATGGGCCATAAATTCTACTTGATCTTTCCCACATTCTGTAACTCTCTCACTTCCCTGTAAACCCCTTTCTTCTACTCCATTCTCCCTCCCATTTAATCTCTTTAACCCCACTTAATTTACCCTTTTCTCCATTCTAGCATCTATCGTCTATTCATTATCCACTCTAGAAGTGCCTATACATCAATTTGTAGGTAATGAATCTTCGTGTATATAGTATTCTCTAATTCTATAGGCATGACTGTTTACTTTGCAACTACACTTTATCTAACATGTGCTTGTTAAATTGTATTTTTTGAGCTTGCTAAATTGCATTTTGGAGTTTTTCTCCCTGAGCCTCTGATGAAAACGAGTTACTAGCCCAGTCAAACCTCCCTGGAAAATAAATGTGATATAAATAAAATAAATAAATAAACATGCCAAGGCTAGGAGGACAGGAGGCGCAATAACTAACAGTTAGGGACTCCCTCCTGAATTAAGGGGCCTGGAATCTCTCATGAAGTTAAAAAAAGCCTTCTCTGAACACTTGTACAAGGAAATTAAGTGTAAATGCTCTATCTATGGACACCGTTTAATCTCACCATTTGCTACCAAACAGCATTCTAACTCCATCAAGACAGTCATCAACAAATGCTGAATTCCACCAACCTGCTACCTCCAACATGAGAGCCTTTCCCTGCTTGTTATCTTAAATGTTGCCCTGTTCTTTTCCTGAAATGTTGTCAAAATGGACTTTACGTATATACTGCACATATTGTACTTTGGTTTTACTGTTAACACTCTCTCTCCCGTTTTGCTACATGTAAACCTTTTTAACAAGGATAAGGATAAAAAGCATAGGTTTGTTTCAAGATCCTTTAAAAACATTTGGTTTTGCATTTTTCTTGTGTATTGTATGCTTCAGATTATTCGTGTTGTTTGCTTTTGTTTCTATACTTTCGGGATGTGACTGGAAAGGATCTTCGGACTAGCACACCCACCCAGTTAACAAATAGTAAATAAAATAATGCTCTGTATGTGTGATAGGGTATGGATAGAGAATACAAATAAGGGTGAGGGGTACATGCAAGCATTAGATGAGTAAGGATAAATATAATGTAGTTTCACAAAAGACAGAAGAGCAAAAACCACTAGAATGCAAGGCTTTCTCTCAACTATGGAGGCTGACAGTAAAACACATGCAAACAAATATGAAGAATAGTCAAGTAGGAACATAAAGGAAAAAATATAAATTGAGGATGACAGGCATCAGACATCTTGCAGGGTTAGACACAGAAATAGCATAAAAGAGCAAGACAGCAGAATGCACAGGCATTGGAAGCCATATGCATAACAAGATGTTAAACTGCGGAGGCTTAAAACGTGCTTAAATTTCACAAGCTCTTTTGAATCATGCAAGTCTGTAGAAATCATTTCATTTTGCTCCCACATCACCCTTGTATAAAGTGCCAGTGCTACACAGTTAACAAGCTGAGAGAAAAGACAAGCATCTGCCAAATCAGTCCCAAGTTGCACTGTATGTAGAGTGTTACACTAACGATGAAAAATGTGAGGTTAAACTAAGAGGCAGAGAAAATGCAAAGACAGCCTTTACTTCTGCACTGTATACTGACATACTTCTATAATATCCATTAAGGAATTATTTCCAAATGTAAAATACCAAAGGTAATGTTAAGAACTGTTAGACAACAGAATTTAACAATGCTCTAATAAATTATAACAAATAATCATTCACAAATTTACTTATGGTCCCTCTAAGTAAAGTAGCACAATATTTATTTCTAGCTTGGAACGCGATTTTGCTCAGTAAATGTAGAATGTCCATTGGTCCTATTTTCAATTTATCACAAGTGGACGAAACTGTAGCTGTTTTACTGCTGTGGAAACAAGACACAGCTCAAAGAAAAGAGAAAAGTTTAGCTTATTTTAACAATGCACATTGCAAACTTGCTTTGTTTCTGTAGCAACAATTATACAGCATTAATCCACCCCAAATATCTATTTCACTTTTCAGTCTAATGTGTTATGTCTGTCACTACTTCTAAACATCATATGCAAATTAGAACACTCACCTATGGGAAAAAGTCTTCTGTTGTTACTTGTGTATGTGTTGCAGTTGTGAAACATTCCTAGTCAGTGAGATGCAGCATTGTTTAAGCCAGATGCAGAGGAATGACGCCCTAACTATGGTCCAGGCTTCCTGGGTTTCATAAGCAGGTTGGGTACCTGACAGAATGGGAGTACTTGGTGTTGCACTTGCACAGTGTGAACCTGCGAGAATACACTACCACCATGCATCTGTACACAGCTGGCGAGCATGTGGAGGTAACCTCCCTACATCAGCGCAACCGTAAAGGAGTTCAAAGGAGTCATCATGAGGCATGGGGGCTTTACATGATAAGGGAGGTCGATCAGCAGGAGCAGCAAGCTGGCCTGCTCCGTACCTTCTGAGTCTCAACATGGAGGTTCAAATGGTACAACTGGGCGACACATTCAGTAACAAATAGGCCATAGGGTTCTCACCTAGCCTGGGGATGCACAGCTCTCACCCCACCAAACAAGCTGACTGTGTGCAGGTACAAGAAAAACTGGGCCTGAGCCTGCAGAGTTAAAGAAAAAAGGAAAACGAGCAGTGTTTCACAGAAATAAATGACTTTAAATTGACCACTCCGCAATGAACGCTTCCCCGACAAATGGCAACTTACTTCTAGCTTGTATGTTACCTAATACAGCAAGTTGAGTATGTCACTAGGACAGAAGGTATTGTGAGCTGTGTAGTACATGGTATTTGATTTGGAACTTCAGTTGTTAGCACTTTTGACTGCATTCACCAGTAAGAGGCGAGTATAAGAAAGTTAGACTAATAACAGTGAAATGAATTACAACTTTTTCTTGCATACTAGTTCATAGCTAAGGGTACTGCCGTCATGTCTGAAATCGGAAAATGTGACTTCAGTTACGTTCCACAGGCAAAGAACATGAGTTGCAGGTTTTCAGTTCTATAACATACATACAGGAAGGTCTCTTGGATCCATCGGTTTCTTTTTCTTGTAACAGTTAATAGTTTTAAATCTATTATTTTCACTGTGCACATCAGTATTTTAAGACTCACCCCAAAAAACATGTAACACTACTAACAACTGAATTTCTGGACAGCAGTACGTTTAATGGTTCTAATAGTTTATAACACATATCCTTAGCCAGTAATCATATGAAGACTATTAGAACTAATGCAAATTATATGACTTCCATAGTTGTATCTTCTGGTGTCTCAGACCTACATTTTAGTACATTTTCATTAATGTTATAAAAATAGCCATTACGAGTGCCAAAAAGCCCAAAACAGCTGTTATAGTCACATGCATATTTATAACTTATTTACATTTCAAACTCAGAGAGAAATAGTCACTTTGAGAAACTGCACGGCTCACATTTACAATTTAATACAAATCATTTTAACCTTACAGAGCAAATGCAAAGGAGCAAAACTAAATTCCATATTTGCATTTTGTTTCCACCTTTGTTGAATGATGACTTTGCTTTTTTTTTTTTTTTTTTTTTTTGTTAGCTCTCATTTTATTTATGTTTAAGATATTATGTTAAAGCAAAAGTAAGACTTTTTAAAGTATAGAATATGCAGGTCAATGTCTAATGCCTTTCAACAGTAAATGTAATAGTTGGTGTAAATGCTGGCAAGAGCCTAATGTCATTCCAAATTCATTCATTGGAGTCTTTGAGGTTAATCTGTGAACTGCATATGTATAACTTGAAGCAATGAGATAAAAATAAAGGAACATCCATATAATGGCTTTCAGGGAACATTTAAGAGGTACACTTCATGCAACTTCATTTAAAACATATAACATTAAGAACATGGCTAAAGTGGTAAAACAAACTCATTTTTACATTACAAATGATTTCCATGCATCCTTATGCCAGCGAATAAATTTTTTTGTAAAAATATAAGTTGGTTTATTATTTCCACAACTTAAGCAGAGGCTGTAAAGAGAAATTTGCCAAAACTTCATACAGCACAATCTAAATGATCCAAGCCTCCAGTACAAAAGGTACCATCTACTCTGTCTATATTCACGTGTAGTGCAAATCCATACAAGTTACAGGAAAGCAGCCAAAATCCATAAAGCCCACTTGGTTTGCTCCTACACATGTAAATGTTTCAGTCATAGGGGACTACAGCTACACAAAGATTCAACACTCACCAGACTAGACAAGAACAGGGTAACTAAGTGATTTGTCTGGTGCCATGATCCTTGATGTCACAAGGTCTTGATGTTCTTTAAACTAATAAATATGACTATGACCTAGTGGTGGCCCGTGAGTGAATGAATGACCTGAGGCTCGCCACTTAGGGGGACTTACATAGACACATGATGGAACATAATATGCATATGCATAAGGCAGGAAAGATATTGATCTTGAGTGGTATCTTGCCTTCACCAAGAAAGTTGCTTAGGTATCCAATAAGGTAATCGGCTTTAACAATAGGCTAAGTAGTTGGTGTCAGCTAAGACTTCCTGTTTCATCAAAGGTGCACTGTACCTCTCTTACCATCTCTCCCACATACTTACTAAAACCTTTGTTACCCTCATAATATTTTTTTATGTAGTGTCTGCCTACTGGACATTCTTAAACAGCAATCACATTCTCAAATTTGGGCGACATTATGGTGGCACTCTGCAATGCTAGTAGTCTCAATAGAAAGATGTTAGAACTTGAAGCCATCCTGCAACTTAAACATTTTCATATCTGTGTAGTTACTGAGACAAGGTTTCAGTGCAATGGCAGTACTCTTATCTATGCACTCCAGTTAGCAACTATCCTGCATTCAAGCCCTTGGGTAACTGTGGAGAATCAATATTTACCAGAAACACCATCACCTCCAATCAGATTATCCACAATCTAACTAGGAGCTCCTGGGGATCAAATTCACCCTTAAAAAAATACAACTATTACTTTCTTGCTAGCTACAGATCCCAAGCTATGTCCTCACAAACATAAATTAAAGTACCTTAATGCCACAGAGTTGTTAAATATCAAACCAAATACCTTCTTACTAAGGGACTTCAGTTATCCAAGCATCAAATGACACACACATATCTTTAAAGATGGACATGCTCAGAGCTTCCTAGACTTAGTTAGCACTAATGCACTGGCACATACTGGAGTCTAATGTCCTTAACTTGGTACTTCCTAATCTTGTCCCCATCTGTAATCCATCCTACATCTCCTCATCCCTGGATATATGTGACCATAAAACAGTCATTTTCTAAGTCAGGCCTAGTAATTCGTAATTACACCCCATCATCAAATGTGAACATCTTTATGAACTCCTCCAGGGCAAACCTGCTACCGCTTCTATAAGATATACACAAAATGTATATCAATTCCTTCCTTGCAAATAGACCACAATAAGAAGGCTGATACAGTCACCTCCACCTTTTATGGCAAACATATATTTATATAAAAGAAAACAAACCATGTTAACATGTTTACAGTTAAAAACATTATACATTAAATACAAGCTTTTATACAATAATGAATCCAACATTACATAAATTGCTCACTTCCTGTCTTCCCTTAAACCTCCCTCCTCTAAAACATTATTCTGCATATATTGTTCCCACAATTTCCATTTTTTCTATGTAGCTTGCTCCTGCCTTTTTCTAAATATGTCAGTTCAGCTTTTGTATAAATGTTATAATATTCAATATTTCAGATATATTTGGTTTAGACTGATTTCCCTTTTCTAGTAATTGCTTTTTTGTCAGCCACCAGAATTAGACTTAACAAGGCCTTACTAAGTCTAGGCAATTCAGATCCTGTATCCCAGCTCAAAAGTAATTTCCTTAGTTAAACCCCTTTGCTCACACAATATTTCTGGCACAGTACTTTCTAGGGACATTTCAACGTCTGCCAACTCATTACACTCCTAAAACATAAGTTCCCAGTTACCACTTTCTTCCCCATCACTCACATACAGTTTTTAGCAACTTATGAAGAACTGAATAAAATAGTACCCATCTGCCCTAAATACAACATTAAACACAAGAAAAAAATATCTGATGGAACTGCAGTAATAATTTTACTCCTTTTGTCATACAGTTGAAGAAAAAAATTTAAGAAATCCACATATCCCTACGATAAGATCACATTAAAACACACCAGGAAGAACTTAAAAGCACCACCTGTAAATGCAAAGCAGAGTTCACACTTAAGATTGCTACAGATGCCAATAATACTACAAAATCATTCTTCAGCTGTGTCTGGAAATTAAACAATACTATCCCACAATGCACTAAGCATATCCATAATGGTAGTGCACTTTCCCATCCTAAGGATATAGCCAATACATCTGCATACAAATTTAGTGTTACTTTTACCTCACTTGCCCACATTGTTGCCACCACTATACCTGAAAATGTAGTAGTCTAAAATCTCTATGGAACAAGTCTAAGAATCCCTTGTCAAAGTCTAAAAATAATTCTTCTATGGGACCAGATAACATACAAGGCTGCATTTGAGCCTCTACTTCAACAGTTCAACCAGTTTATCCACAGGGTTGCTGCCTGATGCCTGGGGAACAACCAGTATGACTGCCAAACTCAAGGATGACCCCTGTACAAGACCAGGTAATGATAGGTTCATAATCTTCCCCAGCCTTCCACGTAAAGCCATGAAATGCATTATAGCAGAAGTCATTTATGCAGACATAGGGAAATTAAATTATCTAAGCCCACTAAGTTTAGTTTTGTAAAGGGCAAATCCTTATTTGAAAAGATTACAGAGACTGTGAACTGTGATTGGTCATTATCTTGGCCTAACATTTTTTACACCATTCCCTGTGTAGGTACTAATGAAAAACTAGGCAAACAATGCAATCCCTGTGTTGTCCACCAGATTCTAAACTGGCTTGTCTAACAGATCCTCAAGTTGTGAAAGCTGCTGGTAACCTCTTTGGATGTAAAAATGCAACTTGTATTGTACCACAAGGATCACTGCTGGTCCATCTCCTGTTTGACATTTTAACAAATATCCAAGCCAATATACCTGAAATGTGTATGACAACATTTTCTGATAATAGGCTCTTAACTGCTCATCTACTTGTATTAAACTAGTTCAGCAAGGGCTAAAATATGAACATACCTGGAGAAATAAAAATGGTCTCTAGCTAAATGTAACACAGTAGTGTCAGGCAAAAAAGCCATTACCACCTCGTACTCTACAAGTCATACTCCTTCAGACAGATATGGTCATAACAGATATGTATATTTATACACAGAACTCTCTCTCAATCAATGATTATATGTCTACTATACTAAGGAAATCCCATCTGTCCAGGTTCATTTCTTAGGGAATATCTTCAAGATCCAAGTCATATTCCTGGTGTAATCTTCTCATTAGATCCATTATCAAATACAATTGATCCCTTTGTATGTACAAATCAAAGTATGTTGCTCAGCTGGAAAAGCCCCAGTGATTTTTAACTAAGAAAATGAAAGGCCTTAAATCCTTTAACTAAACACACAGATTAACACAACTCTCCCAACACTCAGTAGCATACGGTCTCCTCCAAGATAATCTGTCTCTCTCTTTTTGAGCCATAAATGACACAATCCTATTAGGCTTCCTATTTCTTCAGAGAACTAGTGGTAATACAAACACCAGTAACTGGTGATCTAAATCTACACCAACAAATGAAGACGACTCACTGGAAGGAAAGGTTCCTAACTCAATGTATTCCCATCCTAACTACAGGTCATGCAAACCACTACTTCATCTTTGAGGCTAGTCTTGATGACTAGATGGGTAGAAACATTTTCCCCAGGATAATCATGTATGGCCCTACTTGATTTGTGAGTTAAGCAGTATTACGTGATTGAAAAGGGAGGCATGAACTTTAAGTGTGTCTACTTAAAGGTTTACATGGCTAGGCATCTCATGGTTTCTGTGATCACTTGCCTAGCAATGCTCCTATGTTCCTAAATATTTTATATATAATACACACAAAATAGGCATCAACCCCCTTTTTCCCCATTTGTACATGCAGTCAGGATGTGACATCAAGAGTGACCAACACTTGCAGCCAATATTCACACTGTCAGTGTGTGTGTGTGTGTGTGTGTGTGTGTGTGAATGCACATATATACACACACACATATATATATATATATATATATATATATATTTGTGCATGTGCTTGCAAAAACACATAAATGTCTTGGGTGCGCACCTCACTGTACTGGTATGAATCTAGATATAGTTATTTTTATATATACACGGACACATTAGATATACACACTTATATAGGTCACCTTCAGAATACTGACATTTCGGAGTGTTGCACTGCATAGAGTCAAGGCCATGTTAGTAACATTCCTTAACGTTGAACTGATTTGTACTAACATTGCAATACAGTGAGGCTTGGGGAATTGGACCTTTTTCTCACTGTAGTGTGATCCTGGAGTTGGTATATATAATTAGTAGGGGAAGTGGGGAATGCAGAGGGGTTGGACCCCTGCACAAAACACAGTTTTGTGTATTTTTTTGTCAACATTCCATAATGTTGATCATACGTGCTCAACCATATCAGGCTTCAATGTTCCTGAATGTCGATAAAACCCAGATAAGATAATACTTATATGAATAAGAGGGATGATATTATTTATACTTATATACACATGCCCGTCTTCTTTTATGTATAAATGACAGAATGCATATTTTTAGGTCTGCTTGACTGCCACATCTCCATTCATACTGTTTTTTCCTCAAGAAGCACACTATACAACCCCTATCTCCACACTGTCCTGTCTGTAACTGGGAGATTAAGTTAAGAGCAGATCATGATGTGCATGTGTACACCTGCATACATGTGTTGTTATTGATACTGTGCAATGAAAGAGGAGGCGTATAAACATGTGTACA
>NC_056733.1:1744376452-1744410156 GCF_019279795.1 Protopterus annectens
ATGAAATGGGTAACAGCTTTTAAAGTGATTTGTTCTTCAGAGGGACACTGCTTCTGTCTACTTGGCAGCACTAAATGTTTAACCAGCTTTCAAAAGCTTTAAAAGTCAGTAATGTTTTGCATGCCTTCACTTTTTTCACTTTTTCTGTAACTTTCAGTACATGGAGCAGATAAAGTTGCAGGCACTGCAAAAACATTATGAAGTCGTCTCATGGAAAATAGCCCTAGTTGTCTCTTCTTGATGGGTAACGAGGTAAAACTCTAGAGCTTCATTCTTGTAGTGAATTTCTTTGCATCCATGTCTTGAACACATAAGCTGGCAATGACTGGAGACCCGATTATAGTCCTCTCACATTCTCTCTCTCCCAATATATATATATGTACAGAGAGAGGGAGTGTGTGTTTACTTATTTACATACACGTACATAGGAAATAATAGGCACATGAATACAGGGACCATATGATGCTTAGAATTATCCACCTTTAAGCTGACAAACTTAAAGGCACTGCTACAGTTTCCAAGTACACAAGTGTCATCTCCCGAATCGAGCAGGGTTGTAACACAACTACCTGGTGTAAATTTGTGTCTATCCATCCAGTCATCAAGACTAGCCTTAACGGCATGGCAACTTATTTGATAACCTAGCAGCACACTGACCTCGCAAGCGCTCTCTCTCTCTTTTTTTAATTTCTCCAAATCTTTTAGGTTTGCAATACTATGACAGGAATTGACCCCATTCCTAAGAAAAAATATGATTAAAGTTCACAAAATTAGTATTGTTTCAATCTTTGATATCAGTCAAAAGTGCTCTTCACAGCACTCGAAATGTGCCCTGTAATGACTCCTTCTGCAAATTGTATTGGGTTACATAGATTGATAACATATCTAAATATGACTGTAGATTCTTTTTTATAAGATCCATTGCTACAACTACTATTGGAACTGACTGGGTATCTTTATTCCACATTGCTCTCATTTCTGCCTGCAAATCCTGATATTTTATGACTATTTATGGTGTAGATTTAAGTCCTTTGTGCAGGTGTTTGTGCAGCCACTTGTTTTGCAAAGAAATAGATGGTCAAATAGGATTGGGTCTTTCGTGGCTCATACAGTAAGACATGGGTCACTTTGCAGCAACTGGCAGGCTGTTCAGTATGAAAATAGTGCTAATTTATCAGGATAGCTGAAGGACTGAAGACATTTAATTTTCTTGGTTAGAAATGTTGGGGCCTTTCCAGTGCAGCAATATGCTTGGATTTGTACATAAAAGGGCACTGTATTTGACGATGGGTCTGACAAGGGAAAAGTGCAGTGGTTGCTTGACTTTCTTAGATCTTGGGCAGCGCAGTGGTTAACGCTGTCACCTCACAGCAAGAGGTTCTCTGGTTCGATTCTCAGTTGGGGTGCCTTCTGTGTGGAGTCTGCATGTCCTCCCTGCATTTAAGTGGATTTCCTTTGGGTACTCCTGGTTTCCTCCCACATTCCAAAGACATACGTCTGGAGTGTTTCACACCGGGCATCAGCTGAAAATAGGCTCCATCTTAGTTGTACTTTCCTAGTCAACAAATGTTAATAAAATATTCCCTTGGAAGTTAACTAGGCCAGATAAAATTATTTCTTGACTATGGTGGAAACATGATTATCAAATGAGAGGATGCTAGCCACACAAGTACCTAGGTTCTCCTATGATTGTATCTGTCTAAAGAGGAGTACCATTTAAAATATATCAGGTGGGAACAACCTTTCAACCAAACAGTACTAATTTCATTCATTTTTTTAGGCCATTTTCGATACATTATATATGTGCAGATTCCAGCCCTCAGTGTCAGTGGATGAGCAGATAGTGCCCAGTTTGCTGTCATCAACAATCTAAGTCAAGAACACTTCTGATATGCTGGCTTGGATGTTTGGAAAATAAATGCCAAACAGGACAGGACCCAGAAATGATCCCTGTAGCACACTGCTAGTTACAAATTTACATTCATAGATGGAACCAGTAACGTTCACAACTTGGGATCTGCTGGATAGACATTTTTAAGTTGCCTATGCCTGCCTAAATGAGTTCTGCTATGATACATTCCATGACTTTGCATACAAGGTTGGTGAGGCTGATGGGTCGATAATTAACTGGGTCTGTAGATATCCGACTCCATTTTACATGGCATGAAGCATGTCACATAAAAAGGAGTTAGATCTGATGAAGCCTATTTGGGGAATACACACACACGCATGCATGCATATACATGCACGCACTCAGAGAGACAGATTTAAGCATATTAACAAAGCTGGATTTAATATCAAGAGGAAGTATACGTTTATTGCATCAGTTATGGTTCCAAAAAAGTTCCTTGGCCTGCTCCTCTAAGTCTATCAAAATTCTGGAAAACTATGAGGAAAATTAGACAAACTCTTCTAAGTTTACTACAAGGCTAGGATGACGAAGCAATGTTGAAAAGCTATTTGCTCACTCTATCATGCTGAAACAGAGTTCCAATAGGTCTTGTTTACAGTTTCCATTAATTAATCACTTACGTTGTACTGACATGCAGCTTAGCAAAGTTATCTTTCAGTGGAATTCCAAGAAAATCATCTTTAGCTCTACAAGTTCAAACACTAAATATGACAAAAAATGTCAGTTAAAATAAAATGACATACTGAAAAATACACCAACATTTTGAAAAAAAAGACATACAATTATAAACAAATACAGAAAACTCAGGCAATGATACATGGCAAACAATATCAGTTAATACACAAAGTAGATTTATAATTTATACTGAAAACACAACATTGCATACAAATATATAAAATTATAAAGAAATACAAGTTTAGGCAATAAACACTATCAGTGATGAGGAATATTATCTTGAACTATTTTCTATATCCATATTCTAAGGATGTTATAGAAATATTAACAGTAACCATTATCACATTTTTTAACATCAGAAGCTTTAGGTAGCACCAGAAATGGTGCTAATCAACAGCCGAGCCAATACTGCTTCAAAAAAAATGTGCTGCCTCTACATAGTTTCATTCTACATGGGTGTAGGAACAAGACAGAAGTTCAACTACCAATGAATGAATGATGTACTAACACAACATCTAATTACATGTATTACCTCAAATTTGGCTTTGGTAGACTATTTGTCCTCTGTGCTGTTTGTTTAGTTTAATGAGAGTGCTTTTATCCTTCTGGGTGCTGCACCTCCTACTTTTTGCCATGATTTCCTTCCTCCTGTTATGCATCCGATTGATTTTGTGATCCCACCAGGGCGGCTTGTTTTTTGAGTTAGTTCTCTACCTCTTCCTGGTGGGTACAGCTGCCTCTATGCAGCTATTAACATGCTTGTACAGGCTTTGTGTGAACAGTTCTGCAAATACATGTTACAGTATTATACTGTAAATGAAATCCTGTCAGGTTCTCCTACTGTTCTTACTTTAAAAAGAAAGCTAAAAAAAAGGCAAGTCTATTTTTAATCACTAAGTGAGTAGACACACTCGTCCTTGTAAAATGAAAAACATTTCTCCAGAAGCTTATGTCCGTTGGAGTGACCTCAAGAGGCTGGAAAGAATTGCCCAATGACACAGAGCCATGAAAGATCTTTAAATAACTCAGGATTCAACACCATTTGGTCTGTTCGTGTGGGAAGACAGGCAATGAGGAATTACATTAACCTACATACAATGAAGAATTATTTTTCCCCATTTATTTGCCAGAGAATCTGCTAACAAAACTTAAAGTAAAACATGAACTTAATTATTCAAAGTGCAACTAAAAATAGTGTTTTTTGGTAGCAAGTTAAGTGACAAATAACCTTCAAGACTTCAAAGATTATCAGTGAAAAATGACCACTACCAGCCTCGGCCCAAACCAAAGCACTTCTTAGAGAACGTCATGGAACATTAACATATTTCTGTTTAACTCTGGTGAAATACAAATCAGAGTTTGGCATGCAAGAATGAGTTCCATGGGACCAATATTGTATAACTAAAATATTCTCCTTTATTGAGGACTATTCAAAAATAGGCATGATTTGAAATAAAACTGCATTTTACCACAAAAATCAAAGGAGGAGAAGAAAAAGAAAACTGCACTATAGACTAAAGTTCGGATAATCAGAATGACAACAGACGTACAGCACTGAATTAGGGGCAGTTATCTGTACTCCTGCCAATATTTGTTATATGTTTTACTTGTTTTCCAGAGTAGGGCACTGATCTTCACAGACCTTTTTCAGACTCAGCCCAAGAGTGGTGACAATATTAAACTATTAAATTATTGGTGTAAGACAATATTACAGTTCTGACATCAAACTTATGATTTTCTGGACTTCAAGAAACTTAACTTCTGTATCACCATGTTATTTCATACCACCCATATATGTATCAAGACAATAGTGAAAGAAGTTAATGACTCTGACTTGCTCTGACTGTAAGGGGAAGCTTATTCCAAAATCTTGCATGGTGTTGCATACTGTATCCATCACTTTTTAATAGTATTAACATTTTTAGAAATAATTCATTCACACACACACATGCAGCTGCTTTTGGACTATTTCCACGTAACACCCGTAGCTCCTTATGGCATCATCATAACATTTGGCACTAAATTCCCTCATCAAGCAATTTTACCAACTAATGACAAACAGCAATTAAAAGGGCAGGATGTGTGGAACAAACATACTTATCTGGGAAGCACTGAGGTAGAGACATTAACCATTGCTGTTGCTTATGTATATTTTCATATTTACATTACTGTTTTCTGACATGACTTAGCTACATGTTCTTTATGGGCACTGTGTCATATGTTAGGCTTGGACACAGAGGAATACACTGTTACTGTCACAGTATAACTTGTTGCACTGGAGGTATTGTTAGATGCTTGTTTAACATTATGGAAGCATGCGATATTTCCAGATTTTCAGCAATACTGCCTACACCATGTAATCACCAGCTATTGCATGGCATCTGATGAAACCTTACACGGTACTGAAGAAAACTACTGTTGATAACTATACTGTAGATTGCATACCTTGAGAGATAATTGAGTGTTATCTACACAGTCAATTACGCATACCAGCATCATGTTTAACATCTCAAAAAGGCACCAAAAAATAATTTCTTGCAATCACAGGAAAGACAAACCTTGCCGAAAAAAAGTACAGCTATAGTGTCTGCACTGTATGGTTTTCCAAGATATGAAAATTTGTTTGTGGAAGAGACTACATAAAAATGAAGTATTTTTAGATTATACTATATTTTGACATTACTGCAAAACTTTGAAAGTATTAACTTATCATTGTAGAGAACAGATTTTGATAGTAAATTTTGTTATAACTAGCATTTACTGTTCACAGAATATTTATATTTTTCGGTATTTGTTTTTAAATTTGATTTTCAAGAATTGTTCAGAAGTGTGAGGATATAAGTAGGTTGCTGGGAGTGTGACATTCCACATCTGATAAGTGGAAATGAGTTGCATTCTCCAGGCTGGTATTGGCTCACCTGAGTTGAGTGTTCAGAAACAGACATACTAACAGAACCAGATCACAGCGTCTATATCAGATGATCGAACGTTTAGTTAAGTGAATAACTAAACATCGATCACTAATAATCGCACACACAAAACATCGAACGTCAGTTTCCACTCAGGGAAACAATGCCGTTGCCCAAAAAAAAAATAAATAAACACAAATGAAGTGGGGGGGTTTTGCCCCCCACACCCCTCTAACTAAATATACAACTCCGAGATCTCTCCACATTGAAGCAAGGGCAAACACCGCACAACGGTCAAATGACTTGTTTCCCTGAGTGGAAACTGCTGTTTGTGGTTGTGTGTGTTCGATTATTAGTGATTGACATTTAGTTATTCGATTAACTAAACGTTCGATCAACTAATATAGACGCAGATCACATACTGTCTTATCAAACAGGCAGAGAGGTTGCTTCTAAGTATGCCTACTCTAATCAGAATAAAATAAGACATGTGGAAGCTGTTCCAAATAATTCAAGTTTTTCAGGCTATGAGTGTTCCAGTAAGTTGTACCAGATGGCTTGTCCAAAGGCTGCCCAGCACAGTGCTGCATTCATTAATAATTCAAAGCAGTATGGTATAAAGTATACAGTGATCTTTCTATTTTTATAACAATACAGCTATGGGCTATACCTTTGAGGAGGTGCACACTGGCCAAAGTTAAAACTGTTGTTGAATATCCAGGTTATTGTACTCGGTGTCATTGGGGGGGGGGGGGAGCCTATTCCAGCACAAGCAGCTATAAAGTAGACAACTAGTCCTACATAGGATGCCAGTCCACTGCAGGATAAACATATGCAGTTTATGCACTGTTACAAGCAATTTGGAGGATCACCAATTCACCTACAGTATATGTCTCTGGAATGTGGAAGGAAATCAGAGCACCTGAAGAAATAGATATGGACATAAGGATATGTGGACTTCCTAGCCCTGAGTAGCATCCTGCCATCACCCAGAATGATACCACAGTACAAGGACAAAATGACTGACTTCAACAACTGGCTAAGCTTCTGGTGTCATTCTAAGGGGATCCAGTATCTGTCTGCCTGGGATGACATGATCAACAGACCACGATGCTTTGCCAGTGATGGCCTGCACCGGTCGCCCTTGGGAGTATGGATACTGGCCAAGGTTCTTGCCACCCCTATAGTTCCTTTTTTAGGCAAGGTTCAAATGACAAATTCACCACCGTAACAGGTACAAGCAAGCAAAATCTGAGGGTAATGCTACTCAATGCTAGAAGTCTAAACCTCAAAATGCATTAACTCGAGGCACTCCTTAAAATGGAGAACATTGACATCTGTGCAGTGATAGAGACCTGGTTCAAGACTCCAGAGAGCACCCCTGCATTACCAGGCTATAATTCATACCACACCCTTTGGCCACCTAACCTGGACCGAAACACTAAAGTCGGAGGCGTGTCCATATTCATTAAGGATATCCACACCTCCAGGCTAGTTGCTCAGCATAATGCATCTGAGATTATCCAAGTGCAACTAACTCTGGGTAAGACCACAACCCAAATTGTAACTTGCTACAGATCCCCCACCATGCCCCAAGATTTCCACTCCTCATTTCTTGATACACTAGAACATATTAGGATATAACCCAACACCCTCATAATGGGCAATTTCAACTACCCCACCATTACCTGGGAAAACTACTCATGTACTAAGTCTTTTGCTCAACGTTTTCTGGAATTCATAAATTCCAATGCCTTGGATTAACTTATCCACACCCCCACCAGGGGCAGCAATATCCTAGACATGGTCATTACCAACATGGGCGACTGTTGCTCCACACCAGAGGTCAGTTCCTCATTGGTCAGATCCGACCACAAGCTAATCACCCTAGACATCCACATCCCGCCCCCACCTACGATTTTGGTGACTGCCTCAAAGAAGTCGATCAGGTTCAGGAGGCATGATCTGCCTTTCACAAACCTGAACTGGGTGGGATCCAGAGTTTGGAGGTTACCAATGTCTTTGTTTATGAGTTTCATGATGATACGTTCCATGGCCTTGCAGACCACGCTCTTCAGACTAATAGGTCGATAGTTCCTGGGATCAGTGGTGGCTCTCCCTTTGTGGAGTGGGACAACTGTTGCTGTGGGCACAAAGCCTGATGCAAGGCTATTATTGAACATGGTGCTTAAGTGGGGAGCCACTTCGTTCTGAAGTTCGTGTAAAACGCAGCCTGGGATGTTGTCCGGTCCCATGGATGCTGTGTTTTTGGATTTAGAAAGTGCAGCTTTTATCTGCATAGTTGTGATTTTTCCTGTTACAGATATGGGCCCTTTAGGGGTGAGGGGGGGGGGGGGGTAAAGTTAGCACTGAACCTATCTGCCAGGATGTTGGCAATATCAGTTGGTTCTGTAATTTTCGTGCCGTTGTGCTGTAACTCAGAGCAGATCTGGGTGTTGCCATCAAGATTCTTGACACAGCTATAGAATGCTTTGTGGTTGTCATTAGAATTAGTGGCGATTTTCTTTTCGTAGCTAGCTTTGGAGGATCTTATAAGGGATCTCAACTTCTTACTGAGGCTGACCAGGGAGCTCATCCACTCATGGGATTTTACTCTCTTTTGCAACAGTTTCTTCCTTCTGTTGTACAGTTTATGTCAGGGGAGCACCAGATTGGCTTCCTTTTTTTGGAGGATAGCGTCTTGGTTCTGTTTGGGATAGCACGGTCCATGCACTCGTGTAAGTGCTTATAGAGTGCATTTGTGTAGGATTCAGCAGTTGTAACTGTATTGTCCATCTGCATGGGTATCATGAAGTTCACCACTTCTGTCTTAAGAAGCATGAAGTTGGCTTTGGAGAAATTTTTTACTGTGGTTTCCTTAATGGGGATGGGGGTGGGATGTGGATATCAAGGGCGATTAGCTTATGGTCGGATCGGACAAACGAGGAGATTACTTCAGCTGTGTTATACACGTCTTGTATTCCCTCTATAAAATACAGATTCTACAAATAGTGTCTAGCAGTAAATATGTATGTCTTATCTAGACATGCAGTTGGCCCTGTTTGTGGAAGTGAAAGAACATCTGTAGTGCTTTCACATTTTGAAACCTGTAGTAAATACTCCGTGCCAAACATTTCTTCATATCCATATCAACAAAAGTATACAAAAACTGGCAAGTTGAACCTTACCTCAGCAATGAGCACTACGATAACACAGTCCTCTTTTTCTGCAGGATTCAGCTCAGAGATCAGGGAGTTTAGTGTGTCTGTTAGGTAGGAATGCACTTCTCGTTTTACACTTGGGATTCCCATAACTATAGACACTATAATAAAAAAAAATGGAAAGAGGAAAATAAGACTTGTGGAAAAATGCAGACAAAAGACATTACATCAGTTTGTGTTTTCTAGTTTTGTGTAGCAACTATGCAACTTTCTGCTTGAAAAGAAAATGAAAAAAAGAGGTTAAATAAAAACAGAGAACATCGTACAAGAAAATGGAAGTGGCAAAGGTGATGGCTGAGGTATTTTTACATGATTTTTATATGTGAGAAATAACGAGGCACAAGTACTGATAAACCAATAGTAATATAATATTTTACATTTTGCTCATTTCATATAACAATAATAGTTTACTGCTAGTCATAAAATACCAAACAAGCAAATGAAAATGGAATTCTTACTGTCACTTTAACAGTTACTAATAAGAACCAGGAATTATTTTACTTTCTCAGTTGACTTATGAGACAACCTCAACTCTTTCTATCTACTTCAGCATTCTTATCTAAACCCCCTGCTCACATGGAACATGAGCACCCTATGCCAATATATGCCAAAGCAAAAGTCAGCGGCAGCCCATACCAACCCATATCACATGCAGTGAGAACACTGTCATTTCACACCATCGTATATGACGAGCATCTTATGCCAGTAAACTCCCATCACATGCCTTCAACACCCAATACCAATGCGTGCTGCCACATGTCATAAGCATCCAATGCATACCATCTCATCACATTCCACATTAACAAAACACAATACCTTATGCAAATGCATGCTATCAGATAACGTCACACTAACACGCACTATATGCCAACGCATACCATCACCTCAAATATCAGGAGCACCCATGGCATGCCACAAGCACCGTATACCAATACATACCATCAAATCAAACATCAGGAGTACCCACGGCATGGCATGAGCACCCTATGCCAATACATACTATCGTGTCAAATTTCAGGAGCACCCTATGCCAATGCACACATCACATCAAATACAGAATCAACGGTATGCGTTACAGTATGTGTTGGGTGTGATTCAGTTTTTAATCTTTTACATAAAAAATGCAAGATACAAAAATGCAAAAACTTCAAAAGATTTAATTGGCATGCAATAGACCATTGTTAAATTTGAAAGATAACAAGGAAAATGAGTGAAAGTGGTGTAGCTGATAGTGTTGTCACCTTACAGTAAGAGGTTCACTGGTTCGATTTTCAGCTAGGGTGGCTGCTATGCAGAGTCTGCATGTCCTCCCTTTGTTCACATGGGTTTTCTCTGGGTGTTCCGGTTTCATCCCACATTCCAAAGACATGCTAGGTAGATTAGATACTCTAAATTGCCCATAGGCGTACGTATGTGTTGTGGAAGAACTACCGTAGCAGAGCTAGTCATCCAGCGGTGTAAACCTTGGCTCTAGATGATTGTCACTGTTGAAGTGACACTCCAACTCCATGTGCAAAAATGGGAAAAGGCGTTGTGATGAACAGACAGAGACGAAATGCCACATCAGGTTAAATGTTAGTATTTATCCAGGATTAAATGAATCCATTAATTGCGTTTTGAAACCCAAAGACTGAAGGAATATAAATAATGATATATTTAGGTGGGAATATAATTTTATATATATATATATATATATATATATATATATATATATATATATATATATATATATATTTATATGTTTGTTCTATGAACTGCTCTAGTCAATATTCTTATCAGATTATTTATGTTGCTTTTTGCAGTGTTTTTATTAAGCATGGTGTGGTAGTTTTGTGATGGAGTATTTGAGCCACATGGCAGTTTGATACAAAAAATTTGCTTTTTTTAGGTCTTTTAGTCTGATGAAGTCTTCCGTGAAGAACAAAAACACTTACAATAATTGTATTATGTAATCGCGTTACAAAAGCATCTGCTATTTTCTGCAACTTGCTTGCTTAGCATTTTTTTCAACTTCAAGAAGTCAGTAGAACTCTCTTGTTTTTCAACAGTATCCCACGCCAATGATGCCAACACATCACATGCCATGAGCACCTTCTGCCAACGCACATTACCACATCAAATGTCAGGAACACATTACAGCAATTACACCATCACATCTTATGCCATAAGCACCCTGTGCCAATTCACACTATCTGTTTCACTAGCATTCTATGCCAGTGCATGTCATCATATACATGCCACATGCACAAAAAAAAAAAAACACACCTAGACCCTGATCCTGCTAGTTTGCCCTCAACCATTGTGGGGGCACCACCCTACAAATCAAGAAATTAAATTATTTGATGCCTTAACTTCTTCTTCTTCTTCTTTCGGCTTTTCCCGGTTAGGGGTCGCCACAGCGGATCACCTTGTCCGCACATTGAATGGCAGTGGAGTTTTACGGTGTCGAGTTGCCAGCCCGGCGCCCAACCTTCCACAGAAGGCACACTCACACGCACACCTAGGGCCAATTTAGAGTGTCCAATCCACCTGCAGCATGTCTTTGGGATGTGGGAGGAAACCGGAGCACCCGGAGGAAACCCACGCGACCACAGGGAGGACATGCAGACTCCACACAGAAGGCACCCCAGCCGAGGATCGAACCTGAGAACCTCTTGCTGTGAGGCGGCAATGCTAACCACTGCACCACCGTGGCCGCCCATTTGATGCCTTAACTAATATACAAATATATACCTGCCAGAATAAACAAGGATCTCCAACAGCAGTGGCAAGATGCTGAGGCAGCCCAAGCATGGGATAGTATTTGAGACCTATGAAAAAGCATCTCTGTAGTTTAACAATACAGTAAAAGCACATCTGCTATATCTAACAAACAAACCTTCCTTTGTGTACCACTGAATGAGCTGAAATTTATGCAGTAAATCCACCACATTGGAAGAATGTGGATAACAGACAATGCCGATGTTAAGTACAAAGGTATCAAATGAGGCTGGACACATGGAGGTGCAATCCAGATAATAAAGTTTCATAAATGAGTGAATTAATGAGCAGTTAGAGAATGAGTTTACTGTACATCAGTACCCTGACTGGAGAACAAGCGTTCTCCAGCAGGGTTATTAATGTACAAGTAATGCCCAGTGAAAAAAAAAGTCCACCACTTCACGGCAGCTTATCAAGCTGCTGTGGAGCTCGGACTGAGAAAAACAGAACAGCCGCCATTATTTTATGCTCACTAAGCAGCACTTTTGCTGTTTAGTGAGAGTAAAATATAAAAAAGAAGACAACTAAAAAAAAGAAGGGTGTGTGTCTCTGTGTTTGAGTCTATGTGTGCATGTCAGTGAAAAATGAAAGTGAGCGAGCCGTTATTTTATATTCGCTAAGCAGCGCTTTTGCTGTTTAGAGAACGTACAATAAAAAAAGAAAATAAACCGTGTATGTGAGTAAGAGAGAGAACGATTGATTGATCAAAACAGAAAAGTGTGTGTTGTGTTCATGTTTCTGACTGCATTTGTGCATGAATATGTGCATGAAAGCAGAGAGAGTGTATATGTGTGTATGTGTGTGTGTGTGTGTGTGTGTGTGTGTGGTGAATATGAGCCATACTTTCCACTGAAAATTCTGTAGTTTCAAATATAAAAACTATTATTGCATGTTATGTCTGGAGATTTTCTCTCTGGTAGACAATGGAAAATGGGACTTCCTAGTTGGACATTCCTGCTTAAGAAATGTGATTAAAGAAAAGAGATAACCAAGTAATTTCTAGATTTTCTGGAAACATTTCTTCAGTTATGACAGATATTTCTCTATCTTGTTACTGTGTAATATCTTGATGTCAAGTAAATAACCTAGAAACACAAGATGAATGGTTTGGCCTCATACATGTTTATATTCAAACCAAGATCTCTGTAGAAGCAAGGGCTTACCATCTGACATGCAGATCACTGTAGGATCATAGGATGTTACTAGGCTATTGGCCCTGAGGTCCTTACAAGCCTAGCCAAGAATTTAGTTCATCTTATTAGCATTAAAGCTGTACTGTCTATATACAGTACATACACCAATCGCACATTTATTGCACTGTAGTGGTTTTGCTTGTAAGAACCATCAGCTGCAATGGGTAAATGTAGAAATTATGGGAGACTTGTATCCCTGTACAGCTCCTGTATAAATACAGTCACACATGCAGTCTGTGTAGGGCTGCATAATGGGAACAAGGTGACTGGAGTATGACTGCCAACAGGCAGAGAAAACCCTCATTATCGACTACGTGAGGGACGACTCCCTTGAAGTTGGAATGTTTAGGTTAATATCTCAAACAGTTCAGCTTTCCTTCTTGTTAAGGGTTAGCCTCCCTGGTAAAACAGTTTACTTCACAAACACAAGGTTTGATTTTGTGTGTGTGTATGGGGAGAGAATGGGCTGTATGTAAAATTGTTTCACTTGCATCGTTTTTGTATGTGTGTGATATAAAATGCTTCCTCCAACACCATTAACACATACTACAGCAAGTTTGAAACATTAGGCAGAGGAAACATTTTACATTAAAAATATATTAAAAAAAATAATATAGTACTTAAATAAACAAGTGAAACACAACAATTTTACAGAGAGCCCATTCTCTAAGCAGAATAATGCCCTCCAGGGTGTGTGCTAATATGTAATTAACCCCCTTCCAGGGGTGTAGAGGCCCTCTGCCTGCGGCGTCCAGCCTCATAACACCCCTGGACTGGCGTTAATTACACATTAACACACACTCTGACAGGCATTATTGCTTGCATATTTACAATGGAAACATTTTCTAAGAAAGTACCGGAATCAGACATTCCTCTCTTGCAGTGGAATTTTGACATCAGAATTTTCTATTAGATGGTGAGTTGTTTGACGGCAAAATGATAATGCAGCCGGGAATCTACTTCGTAAAGATTTGCCTGGTAACTACCAGCATTTATCACACCAAATTACTGTTCCATCCACCTAAGCTTTTAATCCAATACAGTTAAAATCTGTGCTGGTGAAGCACATCAAAGTTGTAATGGGATCCAACACACCCTACTGTCATAAAGAAAAACTGAGATCAATGATATGGCGTAGGCTAAGTTTAGCAATCCCTTTTGGAAGGGAATTTGGGTAGGGCTTGAAGGACAAACTCTAAAAGACCAGGTTCCCTAAGCATACATTAATTTAATTTAAACTTGTTATCGATAGTAGAGCTTGATACCAGTGGGCCATTTTCAAGTCAGCCCAACAGTGGTGGGGTGAAAGTTAAATTAAACTGCGAGCAGAAGTGAGCACCACTAAAGCACTTTCCAAGGTACGAACTGAACTGCTGATGAGCCAGGGGATTGAGTCCAGCAATCATGACATTTCAGATCCTACAGAATGAATGGGTCTTCAAAGGAGTGCAGAGATGTACAAACCTTGTTATGGTATTGTCTGACCAACCAGTGTTGTTCTCACGGTCTTGCATTCTATAAGGATATTTGTTTGTGTCTTTCGGCTTTTCCCAGTTAGGGGTCGCCACAGCGGAACTCCGGTCCGCTAATGACTGGTAGTTGATTTTTATGTGCCGAGTTACCAGCCCTGACGCACAACCTTCAACGAAGGTACACCCATTCATGCATGTCTCCACGCAAAAGACGCTCTAGCTGTGAATCGAACCGGACAGCGTCTTACTGTGAGGCGACAATGCTACCACAGCACCACCACAGCGGATCGCATTCCATATGGATAAAATGCGCAGAAACAGTTTACAACTGCTTGACAATAAACTGAGGCTTACATAAAGATACATGAGAGATGACAGAATCATGCCCAAATATACTGGACAGGTACTGGGGACTGCTCATTCCAAATTAGAATGTTTTCCACTTGCTAAAGTACCTGTGTGAGGTAGAAGGCTTTTTGCAGTGCCAGTAACTTCTGTCACCATTGTTGAAAGTCTATAACATGATAACAGGTACTTCAGCAGCTAGGCCCTGTTGTCAAGCTACATATCACCCCAACCATTGAGAGCAAATCATTGTATTGACAATGGCTTGTGTTACTTGTCTTTCTTTTGTGGAGCTTTTTCCCCAAGACTCTGCAGAAAAAAGGATTTTAAGTCACTCAGACGATAAAGGTTAACCAATTCAAACAAAGCAAGAGAATTTCCTGTAATACCAAGTAAGGGAAAATCTGAAACCACACTCATTTGGCTACCAGAGAACAAGTAAAAGCATCTTTCTCTAAACTTTGCAATGACATCTGTACTCAAAATGAATGGAAAAAGAGGAACACAGCAATCTCCTCTGCAATGGGATGGAGACTACATCCACTGAGAACTTTCTGTTGTCTGCTGTACCAAGGAAAAGGTGGGAAATGTCATTCTCTTATGTACTAAGTGGAACACTCTGGAGTACTCCTTTTTAGGAGATTCAATCCAAGCATGGCACAAAAACATCAACTCCTGGATAGGACTGGAGAGGGAGTTCTGCAAGTACGTCAGTTCATTAATTTTGCTGGAATGTGAAATCCTGAATGGCAGATATTCTGTCTATGGCTCACTGCTAGACACCAATCCCCTCTCTGCAAGGGGTACAACTGTCTGTCCTGCTGCTTGTTTGAATACAAGACAATGAATTGGTAGTTAGAGTGAGTTATGATAGACTAAAAGCAGGTTCCTCTCAAAGACTTAAGGGCTGCATAAAACTACAATTATGTGAAGTGGACCAGACCCCCCCCCCACTCTCCACAAAGGATGGGTCACATTCCTTGAATTTGGGAGGAAGTAAGGCAAACTCTCCATTCCACCACCCCACCAGAGAGGTACACATCAGAACTGGTGATAGGTGACTTTTAGGAACGGAGGGCCCACATAAATATTGGAGAAGGAGGCCTGATGATTAGAGTATAACATCCAAAAACTCTTGAGTACATGACATTTGAGCCCCTGAAATCTCACATTCCACTGCAACATCCACATCTGGAGACATGAAATCATACTATGAAGATCAGGATGCCCACCCAAGCCCCAACAGTAAAGAATGGTCTGGGATTTGACCCATCACTTCATCTAGTTAAAAAAAACTTTTAACACTGACCTCCTTTCAAATTACATCTGCACCCTTAAAACACATACCATTAAATGACTACTTCTTAACTTTCTACAAGAATAGCAGTCATCTGAACTAAACTTAACTTCCTCAGTGCCTTTCACTTAACACTTTTCACCTCAGCACCTCTACCTTCCTCATCAGCTCTTACCTAGCTCTCCTTCCCATCCTCATTCTTCTTTTTTTTTTTTTTTCCATAATAAATTTTTATTGAAATATATTTTCCAAAAACATTACAAAAATACAATAAACATCACACACATAATACACTATAACTACTACAAACCATTTATACAATATCTACATGAAATGCTTCCTATATTTAATATATTCCTAAAATCAGTATCATGCTAATATAATATTGAAGACCTTTTCCCATATAGTTGTGTGACATCTTTCTGCTAACCTACCATAGGTTTTTCAGCCTACTTTACTTTCCTCAAATGTCTTCTGAAACACTTTATGTTAGATTAGCTTGACAGGAAGAAACCAGCCTCCTTCCTGCTGTTCAAGCGTATGTCACATTCACCATCCAAGCTACCTCTTTCTTTCAGTTTTCATCAGTCTCAGCACTTTTGAAAGTTTCTGCAGATTCTCTCCACCACCCATTCTAACTGTCCAATTCATAAGTGTATAACCACGGTGAAGTAGTATGTTTGGAGGATCCAGGGAGTAATTAGTTTCGACTGTCTGCCTGTGATTCTCCTCTGTCCTTTCCTGTATATATTTCCTCTTCATGTCTCTCTGACATGATCCTATGGACCATAATCATGTCCCCATCTCTTCTTGGTTCTTACTGACAAGCACTGCAGCACTGTCATAAAACTTCCCATATAGACACTGGACTCCTTCCAGCAGTCTGATGTCCTTTTCCATTTATAGCCTCCAAATCTGCAAATGGTACTCAGATGTAAACTGATCATGGCCCTTCTGAAAGGGAGCATTTTCTCCTTGCTTCTGGTCTTATCCCCTTAAAGATGCACTCCAATGTGATGCTGGGTATTGCCACTGCTTACCCACCTCAGTCACTCTGCTCCTGATGGGTCAAAGTCTAGGTCTGATCAACACCCTTCCCTGCTCTGCTACCATCAGCTCCCATCTCTGTAGCTAACATTTGACACAATCATTGTTAGCAACCAAATGAAGTACCCTGCTTATCTGCAAATCACCTTAACTGATTCCTTCCTGCCCACCTTGCTAACGTTTCAAAATCCTTCCTTAGACTCTTCCTCCATTTTCTACTGCTGGATAATGTGGGATCTTTACTCTACTTAGTTATCAACAGAGAGACTGATCTTGGTCTCTATTCCCTCATTATCCTACGACAAACACAGTGAAAGGTACTGGATCAAAAACAGACCCAAATGATACTCCTCTAATAGCCTTCCTTATTCCTGATATCTTCTCTCTCACAACCTTCTATGACCTACTATTCAGCTGTGCAACAAACCAATTCCCCTGTCCTGGCCATAACTTAACACATCCAGTTTTCATATCTGCCACCTGAGTAGGGCTTGATCAAAGACTAGGAACTACAAGCAGAGCATACCTACATGTAATCAGCTGTCAAGCTCACCTTCAACTCAATCATACCTGTTGGTCTCTGTCAATCTATCCTTTGTTGACTGCTTTAAGTCCCACTAGGTTAGTGGCCTTTTTTCAGGGGAAATTTAAGGTGGCATTTCTACTACTAAAGGAAAATCAGGCAAGGCATTAGGGAACATTCCCTAGTCTTTTCGATAGGTGTTGTGGGATCTTTTACATCCACCTGAACTACCACTAACTCAAGCAGATGGGTCCTCTGTTAAACATGTCATCCAAAGAATGACACACTCAGGAATGCATCAACCTCCCTTATGCTGCACGGCAGTGACAGCAATCTATTTACTTGGTGCTGGACCTGAACTTGCATCCTTCTGCATCAAAGGCAAGTGTACTACCTGTTGTGCTATGTGATATATAGCAGTCATAATACTCTTCTTGGGCAAGAATCCAAGTTGACTGCTGTCCTGGAAACTGCTGAGACGGCTGTCTTCTAGAAATGCTGCCAGCCTTTCCCTCAAGACTCTCTTCCCTGCTTTCCCTGTTACTACTGTTAAAAAGGACTGCAGTTCCAGACAGCTTTCCAGATTCCCACTTGTACAAGGGATCACACCTGCTATCTTCCAGCTCTCAGATACTTCTGCATTAGTCAGTGATCTGCTGAAAAACCTTTATCGGGGGGATTTCTGTACAATGACCAGACTTCCTAAGAACTCTCTCAGTAGCCACACCTGGTCATTGTACTTCATCCTCTATAAACTGCCTCCCTCCCAAAGTATCATTCCCTTGCATTGCAGTAACCTCTGTTTTTCTCAGTCTTCTGTAAATGCCCTCACATTTTTGCTTAACCTGGACAGATCTGTCTCTCTTTGCATAGCCTGTACAGATTTCTCTCTCCATTCCTCCATTCTGATATTTGTCATGAAAGTCTTGTTCTCCTTTCTAATCCATTCTTCCAACATGAGATTTTTGCTGCCTTCACCACCTCTGTTGCCCTTCTGTTGGTCTCCTCCACTTCCCCAACCCATTCTCTCTACCTCTGGTACTCCTTGTCTTTTGACCTAATTGCTACCCACATATTTGTCTCTCCACACCGTTATCTTTTTTTCCTCTTGTACAGATATCTGTACACATCCCAGAACAGACTTTCCCTGACATATTCCCATTGTTTACACCCTCACTGAGTTGCCTACCTTTCCATTCTTCATCTGACTGCTGATTCTAGAGGATTCCAGGCATTAATGGGTGTGACCACCTAACAACCAAACTCCAAGTAGGGGAATGAGCTAACATCAATATGAAAATGGTGGCATGGTACAATTCACAAATTATAATCTCTTACAATATTTTGATGACTGTACCATGGTAACCACTGAATACTGCCCTGACCCAAGCAAGACATTGGGGTGCACCAAACTTCAGTTTCAAGTTTGTTAAAGTGCCTGCAACCATGCATTGTATAACAAAATAACTCAAAAATGCAAGAGATACACTAAAAGAATGCACCAAAACAGAAAAAACAGCGTAAAACAGAAAGTAAAACACATAAAACTAGATAACGTATTTTGGAATACCAGCATACCAGGCAGGCTAATGGCAGTGTGGCAGTAACTACTTTAATCAGCAGTGGACTGTTATCATTTTCAAGGAATATAGCATAATTACTGGGTACCTGTTAGATGATCGAAAGCCGAAAATGTCAACCATCAAAATGCTGAATATTCAAGAAGGTCTATAAATGTTGCTAGCTCATTTCTCAGATCTCGGTACCACTGGGAGTGGGGTTTGGCCCTTTCTTTATTGCAGTGTGACCTCTGAGTTGGTATATATGTATGCATGTATTTTATATATATATATATATATATAAAATTAGCAGTCGGTGCAGGTGGGGGATTCATGTTTTATGCTTTTTAGCGCGTTGATATTCTGAGTATTCAATATTGCGCATTCAATGTTTTGAACATTGACTATTTGTGCAGTTGACATTCTGACACAGATCCTATAATTAGTAACCCCAGGGACCAGGGAGTAATAAGAGTGTTTACATTAGCATGGACATGGAGAGTTCAAAGAATGCTTGTGCACACATCTTATAGGCATCAACATTTTCAGCTGAATTTTTCTTTGCCAATATGATAGATGGGACTGTCTCCATGCTTCCCCTTGGTCAGTTTGCAGTTGCCAACATTTGCATTAGCCAGTCATCATACAGCCAACCCCCTGGAATCCAGAATTCCAGTTGCATATATTCTAGATATGATAGACACTTGTAAGTTTACTTGTATTCATACCAAGTACTCAGACTAATTGTTTAATCAAATTACCATCAACTGACTGTTCAAATGAAATGGAATTTATTATACAGTGAACCCCCCTCACAAATACCCAAACAAAAGACAAAACCAGTCAAGACTGTTTTTGTTCATTGTGTAGCTACTACATATGCTGCAAGGTAAACCCTCTGCATTTAGCAGTTAACTGTTTAAGCTATTGTATGGATAAAATAATTCTATGGAGTAAATATTTATCATCCATGAACAAGAAACTTTAATTAATACAGTAATACCAGGTGCACACATTCCATATGATGTATTACATATTCATTTATAATATACAATAAATGTTTAGCTATTACTACATGCTGTAAAGCTTTATACATTCTGACTGTTTAGAATGCATTTTTGGAAATGTATTTATTTGTGGGCTGCCACCAAAAAGGCATTATGCTCAGTCAAACTATCTAGTAAATAAATGCAAATATAAATATCCAGGCTACCAGTTTAATGACTTCCTTAACCATCTCCACAAGCAGGAACAAATTACATTCTGGAGTACAGAGCACTCCCACAGTAATTTTCTGAGATAGGATCTAAGAGGTCTTCTTGCATGGTTTGATCACCCTCTTGGATGGTAGACACCAGCTGCTCATCATCCAGGTTAGGAAATGCACAGTTTCTTCTCTTGTATGGTCATAGCTACCCATTTTATTTTCTTCTTTCTTTGAAATGGTTTCAGGATCCTTTTAGCCATAACAAAGGACAGACTGGCAATGAGATGGCCTGGTGGGCCATCATCTACCCGAGTCACTAGGCCCTGCTGACTGTAGAGGGAGGTATGTGAAGAAGAGTCCTGAGACCTCAGTATGACTGCTGGCCTACTACTGGTTGAAGCAAAGGACAACTGTCTGGGATCAGGTAGGTTGCAAATACACTTTGGTCAGTCATTATCTGTGCATCTTGTCATTCAGTGATCAAGATGATGGGTGAGAGTCCAGACTTTGTTAGCTGAGACAAAAATCAACACGTGCAGGAACCATAGAACTTATTCAGAAATACATTTCTCTACAAAGGCTTAAATGGGACCTTCCCTCTGTTTCTCTGGACTACTACAAGTGCAGCAGTAAAGCCCTATACAGGGCAGCAAGATCCATTTGTGTTATTTATTTATTTATTTTTTTAATTCGGCATGGGTAGCATAGAGTGAGGGTATTAAGACTTAATACTCTGGGGTACTCTTCCTTATGATGGAAGGAGGAACATACTGGAGAACAAATTTTTGTTTCACCCCTCTCTCACATATACTGTGAGGACATCAGGATCTGGCTCTCCTCTTACATGACAGGAGCACCACATGGGAGAATGATTTTTTTTTTTACTCAACATACAGCTCTGCATCTATAACTACTGTCATCCTCCTGGCAGTAATGACGTAGGCCAGGATTTCCTCCTGAAGGTATCTGCTGATGCCTGAATTAAATCACTGGTATTAACTACAGACTTTCATAGATGGATATTCTCCTTGGCAGTATAAATGATGGTGTTTTCACAAACACTACACTTGAAGCCAGTCCTGTTTAATTACTTCCTGACAAGGGCTGGATTATGACAACTGGAACTGACAGAGTCCATAATAATATTCTGTATATCAGATTTCGTATAGGCAAGTGCTAGGCTAGCTGCCCTTGGAGGCAATTTTAAACCTAGCCAGTTTCCCATTATGTGCTTGAAATAACCCATCCCATTTGGTTACAGATTGGCCCTACCTATCCCTTGGTCGATAATTGTGTATTACCCCTATTTAGAATAACTGGGATCAAACCATAAATAATTTGGGCAGACCTGTGCATGAAACAAAGTATTTAGGGGCTGCATTTGTCCATTAGTAGTCCAGGGGGCAGTCACAAAATAAATTTTGTTTCCCATCCATAGATCTAAGCTGTGCTTGAATATGGACATGGATAAACTTTGTTTTACATGTTCTAATCTATGTACTTGTACATGAACATAAAAGCTAGAATAAACAGTAACCTTCAAAAATTTTTTTTTTTACCTTGCCATTTTTATTTCTTAGTTCAGTGAACCATATCACGTTATTTTTTTTTTAACAGTTGGAACATCAATGTCAGTTTTTTAACAGTTGGAATATCACATTAGTTTTGAAAAGTAGGAACAACATCAATTATTTTCATGCATTCTAACTGGCTATAAAATTGCTTTTTCCTCCAAGGTGAAAAATAAGACTTCTTGGAGTTTACAGAAGCAACAAAATTAGTAAGATGTCAGAGTGATGAGGAAACCTTGATGGAGATGCTGACCAGAGAGAGAGAGAGGAATGATACTGTGTTTTAAAGGCATTCAAGAATGAAAAAGACATCTTGTTCATATCATAATCATCATCAGCCCAGTTTTTCCCATTTTCTACATGGGGTCGGGGAATTGTGTTAACTGCTGCCATCTCTTAATTCAATGCCACACTCCTGCCTTTTCAACACTCATGCCTGACTGCTGCAGATCTTTTCACATAATCCATCCACCCTCGTTGCTGTTTCCTCTTACGTTCTTCATGTCTGTCCCAAATCTTCTTCACCAGATTGCCTTCTGCTTTTATGTACATGTGCCTGAACCTCCGAAATCTGTTCTCTTTCATATTTTCTACAACTAGAACGACTTTGGCTTTTGCTCTTATGTCCCTCATTTCTTTGTCTGTCCCACAGTGTGCATCCTACCACCCTCCTCAGGCAGTTAGTTCCCATCACCTCTAGCTACTGCACCTGCTCTACCTTTACTGCAGAGGTTTCTGTACCATGCAGTAGTACTGGTCGCACCACTGTCTTGTACATCTTACTTTTCAGCTTCTTTGGCATTCTTCTATCATAGAATACACCTGACTCTATGCCATTTGGCTGGTGCCCCACCGATTCTAGCTTTGACCTCTTCATTTATTCTTCCGTTCTTCTCAACCACCCCTCCCAGATACTTGAAGTTATTTATATGTTCCACTATCTTCCCCTCTATCTCAATTGTCAGCTTTTTCTGATTTCCCCAGTTGGTTGCCATTCCCATGGCCTTATCTGTGCTTAGTTTCATCCCATGTGCCTTCAGTTTTGAATTCCATTCCCATACCCTTTGCTGAAGTTCTTCCTCAGTCTGCCTGGAATGCCACATTGTCTGCATACAGCAACTTTGTTGATCTATCCCCTCCAACCTGTTTGATAATGTAGTGCATCATCAATGGGCTCAGAGCTGAAACCTGGTGCATAACCACTCCCACTGGGAATCCCTCTGTGAAGCCAAACACTGTTAATACTTGAGTCATGCGGTCCTTGTACATAGCCTGCACTAATTCTGCCAATGTTTATGAAACATTAAACTTCTGCAGTACTGCCCAAGTCAGCTTTCTTTGGACCTTATCCTATGGTTTCTCCAATTATAGGAATGCCCAGTTGGTCTCCATTTCTAGATACTTTACAACTGTATGTCTCACTGCAAACATCCGTTCAGCTGTGGTGCATCCTGATCTGAATCTGAACTACTCATCTCCCATCTTACTTTCTAAAACACTATGCATCTGTTTATCAATCACCCTCTCCAAAGCTTTCAAGCAATGTGACAGGAGTTTGATACCTCTGTATTGCCCACAGTTGTGGATGTCACCCTTTGTTCTTGTACACTGGCACAAGTATGCTTATTCTTTAGTAGTCTGGGATATGCCTCTTTCCACATTGCTATGAGTACCCTCAGGAGCCATTTCTCCCCTATCCCACCAGCATATTTATCATATCTGCTGCAACCACATCTGAGCCTGCTGCCTTCCCTGACTCCATTTTCCTTAGATCTATTCTTTCTTCTTCTAGGATGGGCTTCTCCCTCTTCTCTCATTGTAGGCTGTTTCTGCGGCATTAAAGCTTCTGCACAGTTTTCTTCATTCAGAAGCTGCTGGAAAGAACACGTCCATCTGCCTTTGAAGTCCTGTAGACTGATGAGCAGGTTGTTGCTGACATCTCTTATAAAGGGTGTCTGATTATCTTCATCTTTCTATCTTTGACTTGCAACCTGACAATTTTTTTGTGCCACCTACTGAGTCACTTAACAAAAGTTGGTACAGTGCCTCCGATGCCCTACTCTTTGCTATTACAACTCCTTTCTTGGCATTTGTGTTAGCTAAGCAGTACTGCTTCCTAGCCTGGTCAGTCATTTCTTTCTCCCACTTTTTCCTGACGCCTTTCTTTTGATGACTTCTGGACTCCACCAACAGCTTTCTTTATGCACCTTATTACTATACTTGGCTTGGCCACATATCTGCTCTACAGTCCTCACACATGCTGATTTGAGGTGCTGCTATTCTCTTCAACTCCACCTATTTCCTCCTCTTCTTGTGGTGCTACAGCCCTGAGTAATTCCTTGAACTGTTGTATTGTTCCTCCAGTCCACCACCAGGTCTTCAGCCTGGTATCTGTCAACCTTAGACCACCACTTGACGCTGACTGTGGCAACCAGTGGTTTATGCTGTGGGCCAACTGTTTCACTGGGGATGACTTTGGAGTCACTGATCCTACCCCAGTACCTTTTACTTACTAGTAGGAAGTCTACAAGAGGTGCATATTGGCTAGTCTTGCATGCAGTCATATGACTATTTCTCTTTCTGAACAATGTGACTCAAGAATGTTCTCTCCATTATTCCTATTGCCCCACCCATGTGGACAAAGCCACTCCTCATATCATATTCTGTCTGATATGTGCATTCAAGTCACAGATTACCAACACCAATTCATGTTGTCCTGCTTTTATCTAGTAGGTCCTGCAACTGCTGTCTAATTGTACACTTTTCCTCACCATCACAACCCAGTTGTGAGGGGCACATGCTGAGATTATGAACACTGTCCTATCAGTACCCTGGAATCTGACTGCCATGAGTCTGTCACTAATTCTGATGACATCCCTCACTGTTTTCTGAACACTCTACCTCACCACAATTCCCACACCATTTCTAGCCTGCCACCCTCCTGAGTAGTAGACACTGGATCCGATACACACACACACACACACACACACACATATATATATAAATATATATATATATATATATATATATATACACACACACACATATATATATATACACACACATATATATATATATATATATATATATATATATATATACATATATATATATATACATACATATATATATATGTGTATGTATATATATATTTATATATATATATATATATATATATATATATATATATATATATATATATATATTTATTTATATATATACATATATATATATATATATATATATATATATATATACATATACATATATATATATATATATATATATATATATAACAGAAACACAAAACCAATCCCAGAACTTATGTTGAAAAACGATACCCACAAATGATGGTATGACACAAAATCCAAAATTGTAATCCAAAAAAGAAATCCACAATGAATCGATCACATAAATAACAGCAGAAAAAGGAAAACTTTATTTTACGTAAGCGCTTTCGCGGTAATCCGCTTCTTCAGACGTGTTTTATTCCATCCTGTGATAGTGATATTACTGATTCAATCTTAGATGTCAGACTATTTGTACGTAAAGTACAATTGAAGTTGGAATATGGGAATCTTGGTAATGAAGCATCAAGAGAAGAGAGAGAACTGTTTCGTCCAAATAGTACTTATACACCCGTATTACATCCACTGCTTGATACCTTTTCAAGGCTAGTTGAGAACGAGCTCCATGAATTCTATAATGGTAAGAAACGTCATGGCACCTCTATGCATAGGTGTAACCTCACATTTTTGCAGAGAAGGGCATTAAAGGTGCTTTGTAATGACCAATCCATAGCCATCAGACCCTCTGATAAAGGAGGTCCGGTGGTGTTAATGAATAGTTTAGATTATATTACTAGCATGGAAGAAATGCTTGATAATAGAGATTTCTATGACAAAATTAAGATGGACGAAGTAGAGTTGAAGGTCTTTCAGATTTATGATGCCCTGGATGATTTACTTAAAAGTAATATTACATCTGTAACACTCTTTAAATACTTGAGAGTGAATAATCCTTTGGTTCTGATAATCCAAGGCTTACCCAAAGTCCATAAATCCGTAGAGAAACCCCCCATGCGACCTATTGTGGCGGGACAAGGGTGGGTGACAGAACCATTTTCCATCTTTATAGAACATTACTTAAGACCTGTAGTAGACAATAATCAATTCACTTTAAAAGATAGTAAACAGTTCCTCTTGGATTTGTATGACTACGTGAAAACATTAAATGAACATGAACATTATTTTTTAGTAATGTTAGATGTAGTAAGCCTCTTCACTGTTATACCTAATGAAGAGGGTGTATTCAGAGTGCAGAGATACCTGAAGGCGATGACGGACTTAGATGAGAAGACTGTAGATTTGATTGCATTGTTTCTGGAGATTATACTCCAGAATAATATTTTTGTTTTTGGTGAGGAGGTGTATATACAGAAAGATGGCGTAGCTATGGGCACCTCATGTGCCAATAGCTACACCAACTTGGTTATGGCTGATTGGGAGCAGGAACTCCTATTTCCCATTGAAGCATTTCGAAGGAATGTTGGCTTCTATAGAAGACTTGTCGATGACCTTTTCATGGTTTGGAAGGGTAATGAGTCGTCGTTGTTGGGTTTTGTAGGAGAAATGAATGCTTTGACTGACTTCCTCAGCTTCACACTGAATTATTCTACTCAGAATATATCGTATTTAGATATTAGTTTAACTAGGTTAGGAAATGGTTTATTGAATACATGCGTTTATAGGAAACCTTGTTACAGAAAAGTACAGTTTTGTACCTACCATAAATGTAGATGTCCGATAGATATGCAACTGCAGTCATAACATATGGGTTTGTCCTGCCTCAGGCAGCCCTCGGTCGGCCGAATTCCAAAGTCTGGGTCTGGCGTCGGCCGGTGTCGCCTCTTCTCCGACGTCATCACGGCTGGAGTATAAAAGCATCGGCCGACGCCATCTTCTTCAGTGTTTCTTGCCCCAGATGCCAGTTGCCCTCCTAGGAAGGCTAAATTTGGTAAATGGATAAAAATAATCCCAAATATGCACAACAGTAATAAACAGATACACCATAGGAATACCCCCAGCTAATGGGAAAAGGGGTAGGGACCCAAAAAGAAGGATACAGAGGGGTAGGAGGGAGGGAAAATCCGACTGCAGTTGCATATCTATCGGACATCTACATTTATGGTAGGTACAAAACTGTACTATGTCCTTCAAGAATGCAACTGCAGTCATAACATATGGGTTGAATACCATAGCCAAGCTGGGGGTGGATGGAACTAAGATAAGGATGGTGTAGCTAAAATCCCCTGCAGGACTGCCGAAGCAAAGCCTGCTCGGGATCTGGAATATAAGGGCAGGTTGTAGTGCTTGGTAAATGTATGCACGGAGCTCCATGTAGCAGCCTCTAAAATGTCCTTTGTTGCCACTTCTCTTAGGAAAGCTGTGGAAGTGGCCATAGCTCTTGTGGAATGTGGCCTAATATTGGCTGGAGCACCTTTTCCATGGAAAGGATAGCAGAATCTGATGCAATGTCCAATCCATTTTGAAAGTGTTTGTTTGGAGATTGCTTTTCGTTGCACTCCAGCAGCATAGGCTACAAACAGTTGGTCAGACTTTCTGGTGGCCTTAGTTCTGTCCAAGTAGTAATGTAGTTGTCTGTGTATGTCCAAAGTATGCAGTAGCTTTTCCCCCCTATTTTGAGGATTGGGGAAGAATGCAGGCAGGTCAATAGCTTGATTTAGAGACTCCCTGGAAATAACTTTGGGCATGAATGTAGGATTGGTTCTTAGAGAAACTCTGTCTTGATGAAAAATGAGGAAGGGGGGCACTGCCATGAGTGCCTGTATCTCCGAAACTCTTCTTGCAGATGTGACTGCCAATAAGAAGGCAGTCTTCCATGAAAGAAATTGCATTTCTGAACTTGCTGCTGGCTCAAATGGAGGAAGAGTTAGTTTTTCCAACACATAATTGAGGTCCCATGCAGGTACTGGCTGTTTTCTGGGAGGTTTGATATTCTTTATTCCTCTTAGAAACTGTCTTAGCAATGGATGAGAAAACACTGGATGGTCACAGTTGTATTTTGCTGAGATTACTGAGGCATAAATCTTAACTTGAAGAGTATGAAAGTCCAGTATGAAGTAGTTCTGCCAAGTATTCTAAAATTTGAGGTATACTCTGTAATGCTGTGTCCTGACCCCTGTTGGCATTCCAGATGCTGAATCTCTTCCATTTCGCTGAATATGTTTTTTCTTGTGGAAGGCCTGCGTGCTCAAAGCAGGATTTCTTGAACCGATTTTGATAGAGAGTTAGGAGGAGAGATCATGTTAGCCTCCAGGCTGTCAGATGTAATGATTTCAGGTCTTGATGTACAGTCCTGTAATTGTGTTGTGTTAGGAGCAGAGGCCATAGGGTCAGAGGCCATGGTTTGGTCCGAGTTATGGTCAATAGCAATGGGTACCAGTGCTGCCTTGGCCAGTCTGGAGCTATCAAAATACCTGTTGGTTGTTCTGCTTTGATCTTCAGTATCACCTTGGTCAGCAGAGGCAGAGGAGGGAATGCATAAATTTTTAGAGTTTTCCAGCTGAAGGAGAGAGCATCCGTCTTCCAGGCTAGAGGATGATGAGTCCTTGTGCAGAACTTTTTCAGGTGATGATTTAAGTGGGAGGCGAAAAGATCTACATCCGGTCTTCCCCATGTCTTTGTCAGTTGAAAGAAAATGTGAGGATGCAGCATCCATTCGTGTGGATCCATGAAATTTCTGCTCAGGTTGTCCGCCAGTACATTGTCCTTGCCTGGTACAAACTGGGATTGCAAATGTATCTTTAGGCTCAGGGACTTTTCCCAGAGAAGCATTGTTAGTCTGCAGAGGGGATAAGAATGAGTGCCTCCCTGCTTGTTTATGTACCACATGACAGTGGTGTTGTCCGTCCTTATCAGTAAATGCCCTTGTTGTAGTGATTTTTCAAAAGTCTCGATTGCATGTATCACTGCCAACATTTCCTTTTGGTTTATGTGCAGATGCCTTTCCTGTGGGGTCCAATGCCCTTGAATGCATCTGTCCTCCATGTGCGCCCCCCCATCCATGGTCTGAGGCGTCTGTTGTAATCATTTGGCCTGCTTGAGGTCTGTTGAAAGACATGCCTATGTTTTGCTGACTGGCTTGAGCCCACCATAAAAATTATTTTTGCAGACATGGAATAAGCGGGATTATGTCCTCTAGGCTTTGGCTGTGTTGAGACCATAAGTTTTTTAAATACCATTGCAGCTTTCTCATATGAAGTCTTGCCAAAGGTATCACAAGGATGCAAGATGCCATGAACCCCAGGGCCTGCAGGATTTTCCTTGCAGTCAGCTGGGAGAGTTTTGCTAGGCCTTTGAAGTACTCTGGTAAATGCTGCTGTTTTTCCTCTGTGAGGTAGGCCATTTGTTTTTTTGTCTCCAGTTTGGCTCCTAAGAATATAATCTGTTGGGATGGCAATAGTTTTGACTTTTGAATGTTGACCATGTATCCCAAGGCCTGCAGTAGATGCATGACATAGTCCAAATTTTCTTTTAAGGTTTGTTTGTTGCCTGCTTGTATGAGGCAGTCGTCCAAGTAGGGGTATATTTGAATCCCCTGCAGTCTGCAGTGTGCCACTACTGATGCCAGACATTTCGTGAACACTCTGGGCGCAGTAGATAAGCCAAACGGCAATGCTGAGAATTGATAATGCTCTGTCCCTGCAAGAAATCTGTGGTATCTTCTGCAGCTTTGTCTGCCCAGCATGGGAAGGAGTTGCTGCAACGTCAGCATTTTGAACTTTGGCACTATGAGAAAAGTGTTTAGAGATGACAAGTCCAGTATGGGTCTCCATTTGTTTTCTTTTCTTGGAACAAGGAACAGCCTTGAATAAAATCCCTGGCCTTGCTCCTGAGGAGGAACCCTTTCTATTGCTTTTATACTTAACAGCTTGGAAACTTGAGAGAGAGCCTCTGCCCTTTGATGATGTGGCAGGTTTCGCATGCCTTGTCTTATTGGTAATGTGTGGAAGTGGAATCTGTAACCTTTGTCTATCAAATCCAGAATCCAGTTGTCCTTGGTTAAAATATGCCAGTTTTGTGAGAATAAGGAAAATTTTCCGCCCAAGGGTGCTTCTCTTTGAACCTTTGTAGGCGGAATGAAAGTCAAGTCATTGCGATTGTCCTTGTGGTGCAGCTGAACTGTCTGTACCACTTCTTTGATTTGGAGGTTGCCATTGGCGTCCCCTGTAAGATCCTCGGTATTGCCCTCTACCTCGGGCACATCTACTTTTTCCCCTTTGAAACTTGTCTGAGCCGGAGAAGGACCAATTCTTTGAGGGCCAGTTTCTGCTGAATCTGGTTGGCTGCACCTGAAGGAAATCCTTGACAGTCTGTACTGACTTTGCTTTTTCCTCTATGGATTTCAATACATCTTGTGCATTAGCACCAAAAAGCTTCTGTTTTTCCAAAGGTGCATCAAGTAACTTTACTTTAACATGGTCAGGCAAAGACTGATCCTTTAACCAAGCATGTCTACGTATCACAGCCCCAGTCATAGCTGCCCTACATGAAGCTTCCAGTGCATCATAACCACACTGAAGAAAATGGTTATTAACCTGCTGAGTGTTATGTATATGATCCTGCAATGCCTTTTTATCAATAGGCTCAGGAGAGGCTAACTTTTTCTGTAAATCATCCAGGAGAAAATCTTGGTACTGAAACATGTGAAAAAGGCAATTTAGTGACCTCATGGCCAGGGTTGTAGAAGTATATACTTTTTTACCCCATCTCTCCAGGGACCTTGCTTCCCTGTCTGCTGGCAGTGGGTTTTTGGCAGAGGAGGTAGCCACTCCCTTGGGGCCCTGTGAAATAGTTTCTAGATCCACAGAGTGGGCCTTAAAAAGGTGCTTGTGGGTGTCAGAAACCCTATAATATCTGTCCGGCTTGACAGGAGACGGAGGAAGAGAATCAGGGTTAGCACTGGAGTCAGAGAAAACATCATCCAAAACATCCATAACAGGTGGAATAGCTAAAGGCCTGTGCTGGGGAAGCTTGAGGAAGGTACGAAGCCTTTTCCTGGAGTCAGAGAATTCCTGACCCTGCCATTGAAAATGTTCCGTCATGGAATGCAGGACTTCACCAAATGAGAAATCCTCTGGAGGGGAGGCAGTGGGAATTGATTCCTCAGCATCAGAGTCCTCGTAGGCCTGGAAGGATTCTTCATGGGTATCAGAATGTTCAGAATCCCCAGAGGCTTCATCCGAAGAGAGGTCGTCCGCCTGCTCAGTTCTGGGCCTTTTTTCTGCAGGTGGCTGGGAACCCTTCTCCGTATGAGGCTGAGACCCCCTGATAAGGGAAATAAGATCAGCAGCCAGAGACATGATTTGCTTATCAGAAGAAGGGGCCTGGGCAGTAGGTCTAGGATGGGCCTTGGCCTGACTGGCGGCCTTAGCACGTGCAAAGGCCTTGATGGACATGGATACAGGAGGCCTAGCAGCCCCACGTGCAGGCGTAACCTTGTCCACAGAAATGGTGTCGGGTAGATCCAGAACTTCGGTTTCCAGAGGAAAATCAACAACCGGCACCAGAGAGATCTCCGAGACCGAAGGTCGTGTTAACGCTGTGTCGTCGGCCTGGAGTGGTAGATTTACCACTTCCGAAGGAACCGGAGCACTAGCAGAGGGTTTGGGAGTAGCATCGGTAGTGGACGTGGGCCGAGGATGTCGGTCCCGGTCCTTGCGTTTTTTAGCAGATTGGGTAGTCGGTTGATCCGACGGCATGATATACGCAAAGGATTCACCGAAAAAGTCCTCGGCGAATTCTGCCTGGCGCCTGAAAGTGCGCTTATTAAAGCAGGCACAGGCAGCACAGGCCGAGACGTCGTGGTCTGGGCCCAGGCAAGGAAGGCAGAGAGAATGGAAGTCCTTATGAGGTATTTGTTTACCATAAGACAAACAATTATTAACTTTCTCAATTTGTTCGGACATCGGCTGAGGCAAGAATAAATGTTCCCTAACGGGGTACTTAGCTTTTAGATGACTTCGGTACTGAAAACAGAGGAGAAGACCGACCGGCACTTGCGAACTGCTTCTGCTTTGGGCACCGCGCGGCAAGAAAGACTGAAGAAGATGGCGTCGGCCGATGCTTTTATACTCCAGCCATGGTGACGTCGGAGAGGAGGTGACACCGGTCGACGCCAGACCCAGACTTTGGAATTCGGCCGACCGAGGGCTGCCTGAGGCAGGACAACCCATATGTTATGACTGCAGTTGCATTCTTGAAGGACATCACTTTATTACACCGACGCAGCATGCACCCCAAATTTGTCTTTGACAATGTTATAAAGGGACAGCTAATGAGGGCCTCAAGACTTAACCTGACAGGCCTCAGGGTATACACAAGAGATAAATGACCTCAAAAGAAGGTTTTTAGATGGGTGTTACCTGGAGACAGACATAGATAGGAAAACAGCAGTAGTCCAAGATCTGAGGAGTAACAGAGCACGTCCTTATTTTTCTGAATGGGAGGAATCAGATGCTGGATATATGGTGACTGTAAGGGATGAACTTAGATTTCCCTTATATTTTACTAGGGATGTTAAAGAGGTAGAAGGTATAATTGGAAGGTATTGGGAGGTTCTTACTTTAGATGAGGAAATTAATGGGGTAGTGGGTCAGAGCCCCAATTTTGTTTATAAGAATAAACCCAATTTGAGGCGAAGATTGTGTCATAGGTCTCTTCTAGGGCGCACAAGTTTTGTTGGGGATGACTATAATACACGTCCATGTGATGATTGTAATCAGTGTAGTTTTATAGACACAGATATGAAATTTGTACATCCAGTCAAATTAGTTGAATATGAGTTTAAGACTAGAACATGTTGCCAGAGTATGTACGTTTACATGGCCAAGTGCGTCTTCTGTAATGCATTTTATATAGGAAAAACATCAAGACAATTGAGAGAACGCATACGGGACCATGTGTATCATATACGTCTGGGATCTATGAGTTATGCACTTGCCAAACATGTTAGGAATATGGGTCCTGACCATTATTTTGGATTTAGAGTGATACAAAGTATCCAGCCCAGTATTAGAGGAGGAGATGTGGACAATTTTTTACAGGAATGTGAACTTAGATGGATTATAAGGTTGAGATCGGATAGGTATCCCAGGTTGAACGATAAGATACAGCTACAACCTATCCTACGTAAGAAAAGGTTGATGAAACCATGAGTACTGGTGCCCCTTTCACTTTTAGCTTTCTTTATACAAGGGAATAATGGCATATTCCATTTTATTTAATAATGTGAATTCCCTTGCACTGTTAGGCTTCATATATTTGTTTACAATATTGATATAGAAGCCATTAATTTCTGATTATATGTAATGTGTTTTTTTCAGATTGAATGGTTATATCTAGAAACTGCTTTCCAGGTTTAGTGATAGATAGCAGATCAACTCTATTGATTAATTAGATGTGATGGTTTATAGAGTTTGTATCTAGGTTTTAATTGAAATGTGTTTTTATATTTTTTATTTCATGAGAAATATATTTGTTCATATTTGTATTTGTCATTTTTGCATATTACTCACAGGCTAATATATGGTGCAAGTAGCAGTTAGTAAGGTTTGAGATGCCTCTTTAAGAGTTCTGCTAGTTCATTACGAAATGATTGTTGACCTATCAAATGTGTTAGCATTGTATTTTTGAATGGATACATTAATGTGTTGAAGTTTGACAAAGCCTTCGGGTGAAAGCGCTCACTGTTTTACTATTAAATTTTTATATGCACTTTTGAAGAACGCTCTTGGTTCCTGATTTTAAGACTGTTAAAGACTGTTTAAGACTGTTTAAGACTGCTTGGTGTATTTGGCTGGAAAGTTTTACGTTAAGGATTGAAGGAGCTTGGCTATCGCCGTACCTGCATGAGATACATTTGTACTTATATATATATATATATATATATATATAAACACACACATAAACCCACATATATATATATATAT